>NW_026516474.1:0-35231 GCF_025602895.1 Polychytrium aggregatum | reverse complement strand
AAGCCAAAAACCCAGCAAGATCCCAGGGCTTGGATATCCCCCAAGGTTTTTTTTTTTCCAGAGGCTGCCTGGTCGGCCGGGTCTTCTTGGGACTTCCCAGATCCCAATATTGACTTCACAGGTGCACGTGAAGCCATCCAGCGGGCTGTAGTGGGCTCCATTGGTTCCAATGGATTCCAGTTGGTTCCAATGATCCCAGGGCCTATCGGGGCTGTGATGTCGGATGGTTGTCTGGATCTATATGATCTGGGCAGTTCTATGGGGCCACTCTATAGTGGGCTTGGGATCTGGGAAGTGGGATGTCCTCTGGATCTATCCAGGGCCACCTGGGTTAGAAAAAAAAAATAGAAAATATCTCTGGGAGATCCCAGCTAGGCCCAGCAAGATCTTTGACAGATCCCAGGGTGTTATGAACGTGACTGACAGTCGCGCGACACGTCACTCATGATCCACCCTGCATGGCCACATGGTCATGATTCATGACCGTGGGAAACATAGGATCGGAGACTAAATATATTCTCCGAAGGCGAGCGGGGGGGGAGTAGGCATAGACTTAAATAGACCACCCCGCTCCCCTCCTGATGAACGCTAGTGAATTATCACTTCTAATAAACGATTATCACTCTCCTTGTCTGTCCCTGTTCCCGTCCCGTCCTAGCTCCCCTGTCCCTGCCCTTGATTCCCCTGCCCTGCCCTCGCCAATTCCTGACACAGGGCTTGGGTATTCTCCGAGGTTTTTTTGATTTTTTTTTTCTTCAGAGGCTTGGTCGCCTGCAGGAACCTTTGGGAACTTCCCAGATCCCATTATGAGATCCCAGGGCCTATCGGGGATGGGATGGGATGGTATGTCGGATGGATCTCTGGATCTATATGATCTGGCCAGTTCTATGGGGTCACTCTATAGTGGACCTGGGATCTGGGATCTGGGATGTCCTCTGGGTTTTGCCTGGGGGCTCTCGGGTCGGAAATAAAAAAAATATCCTCAGCGACCAAGGGATCAAGATCCCAGGGAGATCCAAACTAGCCCCCAGCAATGTTCTCCCAAGATCCCAGGATTTGGATATTCTCCCAGTTTTATTGTTGTGTTTTGTTTTTGTTTTTTTTCTTCGGAGGCTCCCTGGTCGGCCGGGTATTTTCGAACTTCCAAGATCCCAGATCCCATAATGAGATCACAGGTGCACGTGGAGCCATCCAGACAATGTCTAGGTTCAAAGGCAACTGCTGACCGTCGGTCAATCCTGCACCTCACAATGCATAGCACTGTTACCCTCTATTGATCTTCATACATATGTTCTACTACTACTGCTCTGATACTACTACTGATACTGATACTGATACTGATACTGATACTGATACTGATACTGATACTGATACTGATACTGATACTGATACTGATACTGATACTGATACTGATACTGATACTGATACTGATACTGATACTGATACTGATACTGATACTGATACTGATACTGATACTGTATGATTCTCTACCTTCCCAATTGAATCATGATCAATAAGAAGAAATGAAAGACACAGAAGAAGATGAAGACTTGAAGAATGATAAGAAACACATAGTAGTTTAGAATGGTAGTCGATTGGACATAGTGTTCCATAATAGAGAGGAATGGTGCAAGCTGTGGATGGTTGTGTGGTGTGGTGTGCCCCCATCCTCGCCTATACTGATATGAGGTACAATCACGGTGATGCGGGATGCAAACGCCAACATCGAAATCACAAACCGGAACCAGAACCTAACCCTGACCTGACCACAGAAGCCCAGTCAAAAACAACTGTGTCATCCATCTGGCCCTCTAACCTAAACTCTAAGGTCTAATCTCTAACCTAACCTAACCCTGATGAACGTACTCTCATTGTGGTCAGCCTAAACTGTTGGCGTATATGTAGGCTGAAGGCAAGGGCGTGGGAATAGGCTAAACATCGGCCCACGAAGGGCGGTGGCTCTACCAGTGGCAGTTCATGTCTTTGGGAAACACAGGAGTGTCCACTGTGACCCAGCAACGAAATTGTATCATCGCAATACGACTGAGAAGCGTGGGTTCGGTTCTACATGTGTTACTGGTATGACGAGGGAAGGGGGAGTGGAGGGGGCTGTGATGTGGATGGTTGTCTGGATCTATATGATCTGGGCAGTTCTATGGGGCCACTCTATAGTGGGCCTGGGATCTGGGATCTGGGAAGTCCTTGGGATCTCGCCAGGGCTGCCTGGGTCGGAAAGAAAAAAAAAACCTCAAAGACCGAGGGATCAGGATCCTAGGAAGATCCCAACTAGCCCCCAGCATGATCCTAGCAAGAACCCAGCAAGATCCCAGGGCTTGGATATCCCCCAAGGTTTTTTTTTTCCAGAGGCTGCCTGGTCGGCCGGGTCTTCTTGGGACTTCCCAGATCCCAATATTGACTTCACAGGTGCACGTGAAGCCATCCAGCGGGCTGTAGTGGGCTCCATTGGGTTCCAATGGATTCCAGTTGGTTCCAATGATCCCAGGGCCTATCGGGGCTGTGATGTCGGATGGTTGTCTGGATCTATATGATCTGGGCAGTTCTATGGGGCCACTCTATAGTGGGCTTGGGATCTGGGAAGTGGGATGTCCTCTGGATCTATCCAGGGCCACCTGGGTTAGAAAAAAAAAATAGAAAATATCTGGGAGATCCCAGCTAGGCCCCAGCAAGATCTTTGACAGATCCCAGGGTGTTATGAACGTGACTGACAGTCGCGCGACACGTCACTCATGATCCACCCTGCATGGCCACATGGTCATGATTCATGACCGTGGGAAACATAGGATCGGAGACTAAATATATTCTCCGAAGGGCGAGCGGGGGGGGAGTAGGCATAGACTTAAATAGACCACCCCGCTCCCCTCCTGATGAACGCTAGTGAATTATCACTTCTAATAAACGATTATCACTCTCCTTGTCTGTCCCTGTTCCCGTCCCGTCCTAGCTCCCCTGTCCCTGCCCTTGATTCCCCTGCCCTGCCCTCGCCAATTCCTGACACAGGGCTTGGGTATTCTCCGAGGTTTTTTTGATTTTTTTTTTTCTTCAGAGGCTTGGTCGCCTGCAGGAACCTTTGGGAACTTCCCAGATCCCATTATGAGATCCCAGGGCCTATCGGGGATGGGATGGGATGGTATGTCGGATGGATCTCTGGATCTATATGATCTGGCCAGTTCTATGGGGGTCACTCTATAGTGGACCTGGGATCTGGGATCTGGGATGTCCTCTGGGTTTTGCCTGGGGGCTCTCTGGGTCGGAAATAAAAAAAATATCCTCAGCGACCAAGGGGATCAAGATCCCAGGGAGATCCAAACTAGCCCCCAGCAATGTTTCTCCCAAGATCCCAGGATTTGGATATTCTCCCAGTTTTATTGTTGTGTTTTGTTTTTGTTTTTTTTCTTCGGAGGCTCCCTGGTCGGCCGGGGTATTTTCGAACTTCCAAGATCCCAGATCCCATAATGAGATCACAGGGCACGTGGAGCCATCCAGACAATGTCTAGGTTCAAAGGCAACTGCTGACCGTCGGTCAATCCTGCACCTCACAATGCATAGCACTGTTACCCTCTATTGATCTTCATACATATGTTCTACTACTACTGCTCTGATACTACTACTGATACTGATACTGATACTGATACTGATACTGATACTGATACTGATACTGATACTGATACTGATACTGATACTGATACTGATACTGATACTGATACTGATACTGATACTGATTGATACTGATACTGATACTGATACTGATACTGATACTGATACTGATACTGATACTGATTACTGATACTGTATGATTCTCTACCTTCCCAATTGAATCATGATCAATAAGAAGAAATGAAAGACACAGAAGAAGATGAAGACTTGAAGAATGATAAGAAACACATAGTAGTTTAGAATGGTAGTCGATTGGACATAGTGTTCCATAATAGAGAGGAATGGTGCAAGCTGTGGATGGTTGTGTGGTGTGGTGTGCCCCCATCCTCGCCTATACTGATATGAGGTACAATCACGGTGATGCGGGATGCAAACGCCAACATCGAAATCACAAACCGGAACCAGAACCTAACCCTGACCTGACCACAGAAGCCCAGTCAAAAACAACTGTGTCATCCATCTGGCCCTCTAACCTAAACTCTAAGGTCTAATCTCTAACCTAACCTAACCCTGATGAACGTACTCTCATTGTGGTCAGCCTAAACTGTTGGCGTATATGTAGGCTGAAGGCAAGGGCGTGGGAATAGGCTAAACATCGGCCCACGAAGGGCGGTGGCTCTACCAGTGGCAGTTCATGTCTTTGGGAAACACAGGAGTGTCCACTGTGACCCAGCAACGAAATTGTATCATCGCAATACGACTGAGAAGCGTGGGTTCGGTTCTACATGTGTTACTGGTATGACGAGGGAAGGGGGGAGTGGAGGGGGCTGTGATGTCGGATGGTTGTCTGGATCTATATGATCTGGGCAGTTCTATGGGGCCACTCTATAGTGGGCCTGGGATCTGGGATCTGGGAAGTCCTTGGGATCTCGCCAGGGCTGCCTGGGTCGGAAAGAAAAAAAAAAACCTCAAAGACCGAGGGATCAGGATCCTAGGAAGATCCCAACTAGCCCCCAGCATGATCCTAGCAAGAACCCAGCAAGATCCCAGGGCTTGGATATCCCCCAAGGTTTTTTTTTTCCAGAGGCTGCCTGGTCGGCCGGGTCTTCTTGGGACTTCCCAGATCCCAATATTGACTTCACAGGTGCACGTGAAGCCATCCAGCGGGCTGTAGTGGGCTCCATTGGGTTCCAATGGATTCCAGTTGGTTCCAATGATCCCAGGGCCTATCGGGGCTGTGATGTCGGATGGTTGTCTGGATCTATATGATCTGGGCAGTTCTATGGGGCCACTCTATAGTGGGCTTGGGATCTGGGAAGTGGGATGTCCTCTGGATCTATCCAGGGCCACCTGGGTTAGAAAAAAAAAATAGAAAATATCTCTGGGAGATCCCAGCTAGGCCCCAGCAAGATCTTTGACAGATCCCAGGGCTTGGGTATTCTCCGAGGTTTTTTTGATTTTTTTTTTTCTTCAGAGGCTTGGTCGCCTGCAGGAACCTTTGGGAACTTCCCAGATCCCATTATGAGATCCCAGGGCCTATCGGGGATGGGATGGGATGGTATGTCGGATGGATCTCTGGATCTATATGATCTGGCCAGTTCTATGGGGTCACTCTATAGTGGACCTGGGATCTGGGATCTGGGATGTCCTCTGGGTTTTGCCTGGGGGCTCTCTGGGTCGGAAATAAAAAAAATATCCTCAGCGACCAAGGGATCAAGATCCCAGGGAGATCCAAACTAGCCCCAGCAATGTTCTCCCAAGATCCCAGGATTTGGATATTCTCCCAGTTTTATTGTTGTGTTTTGTTTTTGTTTTTTTTTCTTCGGAGGCTCCCTGGTCGGCCGGGTATTTTCGAACTTCCAAGATCCCAGATCCCATAATGAGATCACAGGTGCACGTGGAGCCATCCAGACAATGTCTAGGTTCAAAGGCAACTGCTGACCGTCGGTCAATCCTGCACCTCACAATGCATAGCACTGTTACCCTCTATTGATCTTCATACATATGTTCTACTACTACTGCTCTGATACTACTACTGATACTGATACTGATACTGATACTGATACTGATACTGATACTGATACTGATACTGATACTGATACGATACTGATACTGATACTGATACTGATACTGATACTGATACTGATACTGATACTGATACTGATACTGATACTGATACTGATACTGATACTGATACTGTATGATTCTCTACCTTCCCAATTGAATCATGATCAATAAGAAGAAATGAAAGACACAGAAGAAGATGAAGACTTGAAGAATGATAAGAAACACATAGTAGTTTAGAATGGTAGTCGATTGGACATAGTGTTCCATAATAGAGAGGAATGGTGCAAGCTGTGGATGGTTGTGTGGTGTGGTGTGCCCCCATCCTCGCCTATACTGATATGAGGTACAATCACGGTGATGCGGGATGCAAACGCCAACATCGAAATCACAAACCGGAACCAGAACCTAACCCTGACCTGACCACAGAAGCCCAGTCAAAAACAACTGTGTCATCCATCTGGCCCTCTAACCTAAACTCTAAGGTCTAATCTCTAACCTAACCTAACCCTGATGAACGTACTCTCATTGTGGTCAGCCTAAACTGTTGGCGTATATGTAGGCTGAAGGCAAGGGCGTGGGAATAGGCTAAACATCGGCCCACGAAGGGCGGTGGCTCTACCAGTGGCAGTTCATGTCTTTGGGAAACACAGGAGTGTCCACTGTGACCCAGCAACGAAATTGTATCATCGCAATACGACTGAGAAGCGTGGGTTCGGTTCTACATGTGTTACTGGTATGACGAGGGAAGGGGGGAGTGGAGGGGGCTGTGATGTCGGATGGTTGTCTGGATCTATATGATCTGGGCAGTTCTATGGGGCCACTCTATAGTGGGCCTGGGATCTGGGATCTGGGAAGTCCTTGGGATCTCGCCAGGGCTGCCTGGGTCGGAAAGAAAAAAAAAACCTCAAAGACCGAGGGATCAGGATCCTAGGAAGATCCCAACTAGCCCCCAGCATGATCCTAGCAAGAACCCAGCAAGATCCCAGGGCTTGGATATCCCCCAAGGTTTTTTTTTTCCAGAGGCTGCCTGGTCGGCCGGGTCTTCTTGGGACTTCCCAGATCCCAATATTGACTTCACAGGTGCACGTGAAGCCATCCAGCGGGCTGTAGTGGGCTCCATTGGGTTCCAATGGATTCCAGTTGGTTCCAATGATCCCAGGGCCTATCGGGGCTGTGATGTCGGATGGTTGTCTGGATCTATATGATCTGGGCAGTTCTATGGGGCCACTCTATAGTGGGCTTGGGATCTGGGAAGTGGGATGTCCTCTGGATCTATCCAGGGCCACCTGGGTTAGAAAAAAAAAATAGAAAATATCTCTGGGAGATCCCAGCTAGGCCCCAGCAAGATCTTTGACAGATCCCAGGGTGTTATGAACGTGACTGACAGTCGCGCGACACGTCACTCATGATCCACCCTGCATGGCCACATGGTCATGATTCATGACCGTGGGAAACATAGGATCGGAGACTAAATATATTCTCCGAAGGGCGAGCGGGGGGGGGAGTAGGCATAGACTTAAATAGACCACCCCGCTCCCCTCCTGATGAACGCTAGTGAATTATCACTTCTAATAAACGATTATCACTCTCCTTGTCTGTCCCTGTTCCCGTCCCGTCCTAGCTCCCCTGTCCCTGCCCTTGATTCCCCTGCCCTGCCCTCGCCAATTCCTGACACAGGGCTTGGGTATTCTCCGAGGTTTTTTTGATTTTTTTTTTCTTCAGAGGCTTGGTCGCCTGCAGGAACCTTTGGGAACTTCCCAGATCCCATTATGAGATCCCAGGGCCTATCGGGGATGGGATGGGATGGTATGTCGGATGGATCTCTGGATCTATATGATCTGGCCAGTTCTATGGGGTCACTCTATAGTGGACCTGGGATCTGGGATCTGGGATGTCCTCTGGGTTTTGCCTGGGGGCTCTCTGGGTCGGAAATAAAAAAAATATCCTCAGCGACCAAGGGATCAAGATCCCAGGGAGATCCAAACTAGCCCCCAGCAATGTTCTCCCAAGATCCCAGGATTTGGATATTCTCCCAGTTTTATTGTTGTGTTTTGTTTTTGTTTTTTTTTCTTCGGAGGCTCCCTGGTCGGCCGGGTATTTTCGAACTTCCAAGATCCCAGATCCCATAATGAGATCACAGGTGCACGTGGAGCCATCCAGACAATGTCTAGGTTCAAAGGCAACTGCTGACCGTCGGTCAATCCTGCACCTCACAATGCATAGCACTGTTACCCTCTATTGATCTTCATACATATGTTCTACTACTACTGCTCTGATACTACTACTGATACTGATACTGATACTGATACTGATACTGATACTGATACTGATACTGATACTGATACTGATACTGATACTGATACTGATACTGATACTGATACTGATACTGATACTGATACTGATACTGATACTGATACTGATACTGATACTGATACTGATACTGTATGATTCTCTACCTTCCCAATTGAATCATGATCAATAAGAAGAAATGAAAGACACAGAAGAAGATGAAGACTTGAAGAATGATAAGAAACACATAGTAGTTTAGAATGGTAGTCGATTGGACATAGTGTTCCATAATAGAGAGGAATGGTGCAAGCTGTGGATGGTTGTGTGGTGTGGTGTGCCCCCATCCTCGCCTATACTGATATGAGGTACAATCACGGTGATGCGGGATGCAAACGCCAACATCGAAATCACAAACCGGAACCAGAACCTAACCCTGACCTGACCACAGAAGCCCAGTCAAAAACAACTGTGTCATCCATCTGGCCCTCTAACCTAAACTCTAAGGTCTAATCTCTAACCTAACCTAACCCTGATGAACGTACTCTCATTGTGGTCAGCCTAAACTGTTGGCGTATATGTAGGCTGAAGGCAAGGGCGTGGGAATAGGCTAAACATCGGCCCACGAAGGGCGGTGGCTCTACCAGTGGCAGTTCATGTCTTTGGGAAACACAGGAGTGTCCACTGTGACCCAGCAACGAAATTGTATCATCGCAATACGACTGAGAAGCGTGGGTTCGGTTCTACATGTGTTACTGGTATGACGAGGGAAGGGGGGAGTGGAGGGGGCTGTGATGTCGGATGGTTGTCTGGATCTATATGATCTGGGCAGTTCTATGGGGCCACTCTATAGTGGGCCTGGGATCTGGGATCTGGGAAGTCCTTGGGATCTCGCCAGGGCTGCCTGGGTCGGAAAGAAAAAAAAAACCTCAAAGACCGAGGGATCAGGATCCTAGGAAGATCCCAACTAGCCCCCAGCATGATCCTAGCAAGAACCCAGCAAGATCCCAGGGCTTGGATATCCCCCAAGGTTTTTTTTTTCCAGAGGCTGCCTGGTCGGCCGGGTCTTCTTGGGACTTCCCAGATCCCAATATTGACTTCACAGGTGCACGTGAAGCCATCCAGCGGGCTGTAGTGGGCTCCATTGGGTTCCAATGGATTCCAGTTGGTTCCAATGATCCCAGGGCCTATCGGGGCTGTGATGTCGGATGGTTGTCTGGATCTATATGATCTGGGCAGTTCTATGGGGCCACTCTATAGTGGGCTTGGGATCTGGGAAGTGGGATGTCCTCTGGATCTATCCAGGGCCACCTGGGTTAGAAAAAAAAAATAGAAAATATCTCTGGGAGATCCCAGCTAGGCCCCAGCAAGATCTTTGACAGATCCCAGGGTGTTATGAACGTGACTGACAGTCGCGCGACACGTCACTCATGATCCACCCTGCATGGCCACATGGTCATGATTCATGACCGTGGGAAACATAGGATCGGAGACTAAATATATTCTCCGAAGGGCGAGCGGGGGGGGGAGTAGGCATAGACTTAAATAGACCACCCCGCTCCCCTCCTGATGAACGCTAGTGAATTATCACTTCTAATAAACGATTATCACTCTCCTTGTCTGTCCCTGTTCCCGTCCCGTCCTAGCTCCCCTGTCCCTGCCCTTGATTCCCCTGCCCTGCCCTCGCCAATTCCTGACACAGGGCTTGGGTATTCTCCGAGGTTTTTTTGATTTTTTTTTTTCTTCAGAGGCTTGGTCGCCTGCAGGAACCTTTGGGAACTTCCCAGATCCCATTATGAGATCCCAGGGCCTATCGGGGATGGGATGGGATGGTATGTCGGATGGATCTCTGGATCTATATGATCTGGCCAGTTCTATGGGGTCACTCTATAGTGGACCTGGGATCTGGGATCTGGGATGTCCTCTGGGTTTTGCCTGGGGGCTCTCTGGGTCGGAAATAAAAAAAATATCCTCAGCGACCAAGGGATCAAGATCCCAGGGAGATCCAAACTAGCCCCCAGCAATGTTCTCCCAAGATCCCAGGATTTGGATATTCTCCCAGTTTTATTGTTGTGTTTTGTTTTTGTTTTTTTTTCTTCGGAGGCTCCCTGGTCGGCCGGGTATTTTCGAACTTCCAAGATCCCAGATCCCATAATGAGATCACAGGTGCACGTGGAGCCATCCAGACAATGTCTAGGTTCAAAGGCAACTGCTGACCGTCGGTCAATCCTGCACCTCACAATGCATAGCACTGTTACCCTCTATTGATCTTCATACATATGTTCTACTACTACTGCTCTGATACTACTACTGATACTGATACTGATACTGATACTGATACTGATACTGATACTGATACTGATACTGATACTGATACTGATACTGATACTGATACTGATACTGATACTGATACTGATACTGATACTGATACTGATACTGATACTGATACTGATACTGATACTGATACTGATACTGTATGATTCTCTACCTTCCCAATTGAATCATGATCAATAAGAAGAAATGAAAGACACAGAAGAAGATGAAGACTTGAAGAATGATAAGAAACACATAGTAGTTTAGAATGGTAGTCGATTGGACATAGTGTTCCATAATAGAGAGGAATGGTGCAAGCTGTGGATGGTTGTGTGGTGTGGTGTGCCCCCATCCTCGCCTATACTGATATGAGGTACAATCACGGTGATGCGGGATGCAAACGCCAACATCGAAATCACAAACCGGAACCAGAACCTAACCCTGACCTGACCACAGAAGCCCAGTCAAAAACAACTGTGTCATCCATCTGGCCCTCTAACCTAAACTCTAAGGTCTAATCTCTAACCTAACCTAACCCTGATGAACGTACTCTCATTGTGGTCAGCCTAAACTGTTGGCGTATATGTAGGCTGAAGGCAAGGGCGTGGGAATAGGCTAAACATCGGCCCACGAAGGGCGGTGGCTCTACCAGTGGCAGTTCATGTCTTTGGGAAACACAGGAGTGTCCACTGTGACCCAGCAACGAAATTGTATCATCGCAATACGACTGAGAAGCGTGGGTTCGGTTCTACATGTGTTACTGGTATGACGAGGGAAGGGGGGAGTGGAGGGGGCTGTGATGTCGGATGGTTGTCTGGATCTATATGATCTGGGCAGTTCTATGGGGCCACTCTATAGTGGGCCTGGGATCTGGGATCTGGGAAGTCCTTGGGATCTCGCCAGGGCTGCCTGGGTCGGAAAGAAAAAAAAAACCTCAAAGACCGAGGGATCAGGATCCTAGGAAGATCCCAACTAGCCCCCAGCATGATCCTAGCAAGAACCCAGCAAGATCCCAGGGCTTGGATATCCCCCAAGGTTTTTTTTTTCCAGAGGCTGCCTGGTCGGCCGGGTCTTCTTGGGACTTCCCAGATCCCAATATTGACTTCACAGGTGCACGTGAAGCCATCCAGCGGGCTGTAGTGGGCTCCATTGGGTTCCAATGGATTCCAGTTGGTTCCAATGATCCCAGGGCCTATCGGGGCTGTGATGTCGGATGGTTGTCTGGATCTATATGATCTGGGCAGTTCTATGGGGCCACTCTATAGTGGGCTTGGGATCTGGGAAGTGGGATGTCCTCTGGATCTATCCAGGGCCACCTGGGTTAGAAAAAAAAAATAGAAAATATCTCTGGGAGATCCCAGCTAGGCCCCAGCAAGATCTTTGACAGATCCCAGGGCTTGGGTATTCTCCGAGGTTTTTTTGATTTTTTTTTTTTCTTCAGAGGCTTGGTCGCCTGCAGGAACCTTTGGGAACTTCCCAGATCCCATTATGAGATCCCAGGGCCTATCGGGGATGGGATGGGATGGTATGTCGGATGGATCTCTGGATCTATATGATCTGGCCAGTTCTATGGGGTCACTCTATAGTGGACCTGGGATCTGGGATCTGGGATGTCCTCTGGGTTTTGCCTGGGGGCTCTCTGGGTCGGAAATAAAAAAAATATCCTCAGCGACCAAGGGATCAAGATCCCAGGGAGATCCAAACTAGCCCCCAGCAATGTTCTCCCAAGATCCCAGGATTTGGATATTCTCCCAGTTTTATTGTTGTGTTTTGTTTTTGTTTTTTTTTCTTCGGAGGCTCCCTGGTCGGCCGGGTATTTTCGAACTTCCAAGATCCCAGATCCCATAATGAGATCACAGGTGCACGTGGAGCCATCCAGACAATGTCTAGGTTCAAAGGCAACTGCTGACCGTCGGTCAATCCTGCACCTCACAATGCATAGCACTGTTACCCTCTATTGATCTTCATACATATGTTCTACTACTACTGCTCTGATACTACTACTGATACTGATACTGATACTGATACTGATACTGATACTGATACTGATACTGATACTGATACTGATACTGATACTGATACTGATACTGATACTGATACTGATACTGATACTGATACTGATACTGATACTGATACTGATACTGATACTGATACTGATACTGTATGATTCTCTACCTTCCCAATTGAATCATGATCAATAAGAAGAAATGAAAGACACAGAAGAAGATGAAGACTTGAAGAATGATAAGAAACACATAGTAGTTTAGAATGGTAGTCGATTGGACATAGTGTTCCATAATAGAGAGGAATGGTGCAAGCTGTGGATGGTTGTGTGGTGTGGTGTGCCCCCATCCTC
Source organism: Polychytrium aggregatum (assembly GCF_025602895.1). Taxonomy (NCBI): domain Eukaryota; kingdom Fungi; phylum Chytridiomycota; class Chytridiomycetes; order Polychytriales; genus Polychytrium; species Polychytrium aggregatum. Next base: position 22,594 of record NW_026516474.1, on the reverse strand, counting down.
GCCTATACTGATATGAGGTACAATCACGGTGATGCGGGATGCAAACGCCAACATCGAAATCACAAACCGGAACCAGAACCTAACCCTGACCTGACCACAGAAGCCCAGTCAAAAACAACTGTGTCATCCATCTGGCCCTCTAACCTAAACTCTAAGGTCTAATCTCTAACCTAACCTAACCCTGATGAACGTACTCTCATTGTGGTCAGCCTAAACTGTTGGCGTATATGTAGGCTGAAGGCAAGGGCGTGGGAATAGGCTAAACATCGGCCCACGAAGGGCGGTGGCTCTACCAGTGGCAGTTCATGTCTTTGGGAAACACAGGAGTGTCCACTGTGACCCAGCAACGAAATTGTATCATCGCAATACGACTGAGAAGCGTGGGTTCGGTTCTACATGTGTTACTGGTATGACGAGGGAAGGGGGGAGTGGAGGGGGCTGTGATGTCGGATGGTTGTCTGGATCTATATGATCTGGGCAGTTCTATGGGGCCACTCTATAGTGGGCCTGGGATCTGGGATCTGGGAAGTCCTTGGGATCTCGCCAGGGCTGCCTGGGTCGGAAAGAAAAAAAAAACCTCAAAGACCGAGGGATCAGGATCCTAGGAAGATCCCAACTAGCCCCCAGCATGATCCTAGCAAGAACCCAGCAAGATCCCAGGGCTTGGATATCCCCCAAGGTTTTTTTTTTCCAGAGGCTGCCTGGTCGGCCGGGTCTTCTTGGGACTTCCCAGATCCCAATATTGACTTCACAGGTGCACGTGAAGCCATCCAGCGGGCTGTAGTGGGCTCCATTGGGTTCCAATGGATTCCAGTTGGTTCCAATGATCCCAGGGCCTATCGGGGCTGTGATGTCGGATGGTTGTCTGGATCTATATGATCTGGGCAGTTCTATGGGGCCACTCTATAGTGGGCTTGGGATCTGGGAAGTGGGATGTCCTCTGGATCTATCCAGGGCCACCTGGGTTAGAAAAAAAAAATAGAAAATATCTCTGGGAGATCCCAGCTAGGCCCCAGCAAGATCTTTGACAGATCCCAGGGCTTGGGTATTCTCCGAGGTTTTTTTGATTTTTTTTTTTTCTTCAGAGGCTTGGTCGCCTGCAGGAACCTTTGGGAACTTCCCAGATCCCATTATGAGATCCCAGGGCCTATCGGGGATGGGATGGGATGGTATGTCGGATGGATCTCTGGATCTATATGATCTGGCCAGTTCTATGGGGTCACTCTATAGTGGACCTGGGATCTGGGATCTGGGATGTCCTCTGGGTTTTGCCTGGGGGCTCTCTGGGTCGGAAATAAAAAAAATATCCTCAGCGACCAAGGGATCAAGATCCCAGGGAGATCCAAACTAGCCCCCAGCAATGTTCTCCCAAGATCCCAGGATTTGGATATTCTCCCAGTTTTATTGTTGTGTTTTGTTTTTGTTTTTTTTTCTTCGGAGGCTCCCTGGTCGGCCGGGTATTTTCGAACTTCCAAGATCCCAGATCCCATAATGAGATCACAGGTGCACGTGGAGCCATCCAGACAATGTCTAGGTTCAAAGGCAACTGCTGACCGTCGGTCAATCCTGCACCTCACAATGCATAGCACTGTTACCCTCTATTGATCTTCATACATATGTTCTACTACTACTGCTCTGATACTACTACTGATACTGATACTGATACTGATACTGATACTGATACTGATACTGATACTGATACTGATACTGATACTGATACTGATACTGATACTGATACTGATACTGATACTGATACTGATACTGATACTGATACTGATACTGATACTGATACTGATACTGATACTGATACTGTATGATTCTCTACCTTCCCAATTGAATCATGATCAATAAGAAGAAATGAAAGACACAGAAGAAGATGAAGACTTGAAGAATGATAAGAAACACATAGTAGTTTAGAATGGTAGTCGATTGGACATAGTGTTCCATAATAGAGAGGAATGGTGCAAGCTGTGGATGGTTGTGTGGTGTGGTGTGCCCCCATCCTCGCCTATACTGATATGAGGTACAATCACGGTGATGCGGGATGCAAACGCCAACATCGAAATCACAAACCGGAACCAGAACCTAACCCTGACCTGACCACAGAAGCCCAGTCAAAAACAACTGTGTCATCCATCTGGCCCTCTAACCTAAACTCTAAGGTCTAATCTCTAACCTAACCTAACCCTGATGAACGTACTCTCATTGTGGTCAGCCTAAACTGTTGGCGTATATGTAGGCTGAAGGCAAGGGCGTGGGAATAGGCTAAACATCGGCCCACGAAGGGCGGTGGCTCTACCAGTGGCAGTTCATGTCTTTGGGAAACACAGGAGTGTCCACTGTGACCCAGCAACGAAATTGTATCATCGCAATACGACTGAGAAGCGTGGGTTCGGTTCTACATGTGTTACTGGTATGACGAGGGAAGGGGGGAGTGGAGGGGGCTGTGATGTCGGATGGTTGTCTGGATCTATATGATCTGGGCAGTTCTATGGGGCCACTCTATAGTGGGCCTGGGATCTGGGATCTGGGAAGTCCTTGGGATCTCGCCAGGGCTGCCTGGGTCGGAAAGAAAAAAAAAACCTCAAAGACCGAGGGATCAGGATCCTAGGAAGATCCCAACTAGCCCCCAGCATGATCCTAGCAAGAACCCAGCAAGATCCCAGGGCTTGGATATCCCCCAAGGTTTTTTTTTTCCAGAGGCTGCCTGGTCGGCCGGGTCTTCTTGGGACTTCCCAGATCCCAATATTGACTTCACAGGTGCACGTGAAGCCATCCAGCGGGCTGTAGTGGGCTCCATTGGGTTCCAATGGATTCCAGTTGGTTCCAATGATCCCAGGGCCTATCGGGGCTGTGATGTCGGATGGTTGTCTGGATCTATATGATCTGGGCAGTTCTATGGGGCCACTCTATAGTGGGCTTGGGATCTGGGAAGTGGGATGTCCTCTGGATCTATCCAGGGCCACCTGGGTTAGAAAAAAAAAATAGAAAATATCTCTGGGAGATCCCAGCTAGGCCCCAGCAAGATCTTTGACAGATCCCAGGGTGTTATGAACGTGACTGACAGTCGCGCGACACGTCACTCATGATCCACCCTGCATGGCCACATGGTCATGATTCATGACCGTGGGAAACATAGGATCGGAGACTAAATATATTCTCCGAAGGGCGAGCGGGGGGGGGAGTAGGCATAGACTTAAATAGACCACCCCGCTCCCCTCCTGATGAACGCTAGTGAATTATCACTTCTAATAAACGATTATCACTCTCCTTGTCTGTCCCTGTTCCCGTCCCGTCCTAGCTCCCCTGTCCCTGCCCTTGATTCCCCTGCCCTGCCCTCGCCAATTCCTGACACAGGGCTTGGGTATTCTCCGAGGTTTTTTTGATTTTTTTTTTTCTTCAGAGGCTTGGTCGCCTGCAGGAACCTTTGGGAACTTCCCAGATCCCATTATGAGATCCCAGGGCCTATCGGGGATGGGATGGGATGGTATGTCGGATGGATCTCTGGATCTATATGATCTGGCCAGTTCTATGGGGTCACTCTATAGTGGACCTGGGATCTGGGATCTGGGATGTCCTCTGGGTTTTGCCTGGGGGCTCTCTGGGTCGGAAATAAAAAAAATATCCTCAGCGACCAAGGGATCAAGATCCCAGGGAGATCCAAACTAGCCCCCAGCAATGTTCTCCCAAGATCCCAGGATTTGGATATTCTCCCAGTTTTATTGTTGTGTTTTGTTTTTGTTTTTTTTTCTTCGGAGGCTCCCTGGTCGGCCGGGTATTTTCGAACTTCCAAGATCCCAGATCCCATAATGAGATCACAGGTGCACGTGGAGCCATCCAGACAATGTCTAGGTTCAAAGGCAACTGCTGACCGTCGGTCAATCCTGCACCTCACAATGCATAGCACTGTTACCCTCTATTGATCTTCATACATATGTTCTACTACTACTGCTCTGATACTACTACTGATACTGATACTGATACTGATACTGATACTGATACTGATACTGATACTGATACTGATACTGATACTGATACTGATACTGATACTGATACTGATACTGATACTGATACTGATACTGATACTGATACTGATACTATACTGATACTGATACTGTATGATTCTCTACCTTCCCAATTGAATCATGATCAATAAGAAGAAATGAAAGACACAGAAGAAGATGAAGACTTGAAGAATGATAAGAAACACATAGTAGTTTAGAATGGTAGTCGATTGGACATAGTGTTCCATAATAGAGAGGAATGGTGCAAGCTGTGGATGGTTGTGTGGTGTGGTGTGCCCCCATCCTCGCCTATACTGATATGAGGTACAATCACGGTGATGCGGGATGCAAACGCCAACATCGAAATCACAAACCGGAACCAGAACCTAACCCTGACCTGACCACAGAAGCCCAGTCAAAAACAACTGTGTCATCCATCTGGCCCTCTAACCTAAACTCTAAGGTCTAATCTCTAACCTAACCTAACCCTGATGAACGTACTCTCATTGTGGTCAGCCTAAACTGTTGGCGTATATGTAGGCTGAAGGCAAGGGCGTGGGAATAGGCTAAACATCGGCCCACGAAGGGCGGTGGCTCTACCAGTGGCAGTTCATGTCTTTGGGAAACACAGGAGTGTCCACTGTGACCCAGCAACGAAATTGTATCATCGCAATACGACTGAGAAGCGTGGGTTCGGTTCTACATGTGTTACTGGTATGACGAGGGAAGGGGGGAGTGGAGGGGGCTGTGATGTCGGATGGTTGTCTGGATCTATATGATCTGGGCAGTTCTATGGGGCCACTCTATAGTGGGCCTGGGATCTGGGATCTGGGAAGTCCTTGGGATCTCGCCAGGGCTGCCTGGGTCGGAAAGAAAAAAAAAACCTCAAAGACCGAGGGATCAGGATCCTAGGAAGATCCCAACTAGCCCCCAGCATGATCCTAGCAAGAACCCAGCAAGATCCCAGGGCTTGGATATCCCCCAAGGTTTTTTTTTTCCAGAGGCTGCCTGGTCGGCCGGGTCTTCTTGGGACTTCCCAGATCCCAATATTGACTTCACAGGTGCACGTGAAGCCATCCAGCGGGCTGTAGTGGGCTCCATTGGGTTCCAATGGATTCCAGTTGGTTCCAATGATCCCAGGGCCTATCGGGGCTGTGATGTCGGATGGTTGTCTGGATCTATATGATCTGGGCAGTTCTATGGGGCCACTCTATAGTGGGCTTGGGATCTGGGAAGTGGGATGTCCTCTGGATCTATCCAGGGCCACCTGGGTTAGAAAAAAAAAATAGAAAATATCTCTGGGAGATCCCAGCTAGGCCCCAGCAAGATCTTTGACAGATCCCAGGGTGTTATGAACGTGACTGACAGTCGCGCGACACGTCACTCATGATCCACCCTGCATGGCCACATGGTCATGATTCATGACCGTGGGAAACATAGGATCGGAGACTAAATATATTCTCCGAAGGGCGAGCGGGGGGGGGAGTAGGCATAGACTTAAATAGACCACCCCGCTCCCCTCCTGATGAACGCTAGTGAATTATCACTTCTAATAAACGATTATCACTCTCCTTGTCTGTCCCTGTTCCCGTCCCGTCCTAGCTCCCCTGTCCCTGCCCTTGATTCCCCTGCCCTGCCCTCGCCAATTCCTGACACAGGGCTTGGGTATTCTCCGAGGTTTTTTTGATTTTTTTTTTTCTTCAGAGGCTTGGTCGCCTGCAGGAACCTTTGGGAACTTCCCAGATCCCATTATGAGATCCCAGGGCCTATCGGGGATGGGATGGGATGGTATGTCGGATGGATCTCTGGATCTATATGATCTGGCCAGTTCTATGGGGTCACTCTATAGTGGACCTGGGATCTGGGATCTGGGATGTCCTCTGGGTTTTGCCTGGGGGCTCTCTGGGTCGGAAATAAAAAAAATATCCTCAGCGACCAAGGGATCAAGATCCCAGGGAGATCCAAACTAGCCCCCAGCAATGTTCTCCCAAGATCCCAGGATTTGGATATTCTCCCAGTTTTATTGTTGTGTTTTGTTTTTGTTTTTTTTTCTTCGGAGGCTCCCTGGTCGGCCGGGTATTTTCGAACTTCCAAGATCCCAGATCCCATAATGAGATCACAGGTGCACGTGGAGCCATCCAGACAATGTCTAGGTTCAAAGGCAACTGCTGACCGTCGGTCAATCCTGCACCTCACAATGCATAGCACTGTTACCCTCTATTGATCTTCATACATATGTTCTACTACTACTGCTCTGATACTACTACTGATACTGATACTGATACTGATACTGATACTGATACTGATACTGATACTGATACTGATACTGATACTGATACTGATACTGATACTGATACTGATACTGATACTGATACTGATACTGATACTGATACTGATACTGATACTGATACTGATACTGATACTGATACTGATACTGATACTGTATGATTCTCTACCTTCCCAATTGAATCATGATCAATAAGAAGAAATGAAAGACACAGAAGAAGATGAAGACTTGAAGAATGATAAGAAACACATAGTAGTTTAGAATGGTAGTCGATTGGACATAGTGTTCCATAATAGAGAGGAATGGTGCAAGCTGTGGATGGTTGTGTGGTGTGGTGTGCCCCCATCCTCGCCTATACTGATATGAGGTACAATCACGGTGATGCGGGATGCAAACGCCAACATCGAAATCACAAACCGGAACCAGAACCTAACCCTGACCTGACCACAGAAGCCCAGTCAAAAACAACTGTGTCATCCATCTGGCCCTCTAACCTAAACTCTAAGGTCTAATCTCTAACCTAACCTAACCCTGATGAACGTACTCTCATTGTGGTCAGCCTAAACTGTTGGCGTATATGTAGGCTGAAGGCAAGGGCGTGGGAATAGGCTAAACATCGGCCCACGAAGGGCGGTGGCTCTACCAGTGGCAGTTCATGTCTTTGGGAAACACAGGAGTGTCCACTGTGACCCAGCAACGAAATTGTATCATCGCAATACGACTGAGAAGCGTGGGTTCGGTTCTACATGTGTTACTGGTATGACGAGGGAAGGGGGGAGTGGAGGGGGCTGTGATGTCGGATGGTTGTCTGGATCTATATGATCTGGGCAGTTCTATGGGGCCACTCTATAGTGGGCCTGGGATCTGGGATCTGGGAAGTCCTTGGGATCTCGCCAGGGCTGCCTGGGTCGGAAAGAAAAAAAAAACCTCAAAGACCGAGGGATCAGGATCCTAGGAAGATCCCAACTAGCCCCCAGCATGATCCTAGCAAGAACCCAGCAAGATCCCAGGGCTTGGATATCCCCCAAGGTTTTTTTTTTCCAGAGGCTGCCTGGTCGGCCGGGTCTTCTTGGGACTTCCCAGATCCCAATATTGACTTCACAGGTGCACGTGAAGCCATCCAGCGGGCTGTAGTGGGCTCCATTGGGTTCCAATGGATTCCAGTTGGTTCCAATGATCCCAGGGCCTATCGGGGCTGTGATGTCGGATGGTTGTCTGGATCTATATGATCTGGGCAGTTCTATGGGGCCACTCTATAGTGGGCTTGGGATCTGGGAAGTGGGATGTCCTCTGGATCTATCCAGGGCCACCTGGGTTAGAAAAAAAAAATAGAAAATATCTCTGGGAGATCCCAGCTAGGCCCCAGCAAGATCTTTGACAGATCCCAGGGCTTGGGTATTCTCCGAGGTTTTTTTGATTTTTTTTTTTTCTTCAGAGGCTTGGTCGCCTGCAGGAACCTTTGGGAACTTCCCAGATCCCATTATGAGATCCCAGGGCCTATCGGGGATGGGATGGGATGGTATGTCGGATGGATCTCTGGATCTATATGATCTGGCCAGTTCTATGGGGTCACTCTATAGTGGACCTGGGATCTGGGATCTGGGATGTCCTCTGGGTTTTGCCTGGGGGCTCTCTGGGTCGGAAATAAAAAAAATATCCTCAGCGACCAAGGGATCAAGATCCCAGGGAGATCCAAACTAGCCCCCAGCAATGTTCTCCCAATATTTCAGCCTCATTCCGCCTGGTTCTCCGTCACCATCATATCGTTGTCTCTCTCGACAGCCCATGAATTGTTTATGTCCTTTAGTTCCGGAACTTCCCCCATAGTACTAGGCTCTAGAGGTTAGGCATCAGACAATAGACCCATCACTGTCATGTCATTTATTTTCATTCTTCCCTTTGGTATATGGTTTAGGATCAGTGAATCATCGGTTGTAGATATACACCCTGACGCATTCCATTGCACATTTCCTTCCAAGTGTCAGAGCTCTGTATATGAGTCATTGTCATAATCAAATGCGGACTCAGCGGCTATGAGTACGGCACCTCGAAGTGAGCTTAGCGAAAACAATTTGACTGTCCGAAGGAGACCTCTGAGGGAACGAGGATGACAAAGAATCCTTCAATATCAGATCAGTCTCGACGTGGGACATGCAGGAAATTCTCAGGATGCAGTAGAAGGCGCTTTATTTAGTCCTATTTTGAACGCTGAGGTTCGACTACACATCGCGGCGGTCAGGCTATTTATAGTCAAGTCCGGACTTGGAAGCGAAAGGCGGCCAAGGGAGGGAAAGGTGGGCGATCGAGCAGGGCGAAGGGGGCGAAGCACGAACGAGGGCCGAGAAGGACCACCGAGACAGGCAGAGAACCAAAGCGAGAGAGGCGCAAGGAAAAGCGAAGCACCTGGCAGGAGAAACGTGCAAAGGCGAAGCAATGTGACTCAACGTCCAAGAAGCGGATTGGTCAAGTATAAGGTTGGGGCAAATGCATGCGAGATGAACAAGAGATCGGGGCGGTCAGGCAGGTCATGAGTCACCGATGGGGGGACACATGACCGGCAGCCGAATTGCAACCAATCGCAGCGAAGCGCGTGCACAAACAAACCGGCGCGTGCGAAGAAGACAGTGGAAGCGGAGCAGCGCGGGAAAACGGAAGAGCGGAAGGAGCGGAAAAGACAGGAAAAGGGCGGAAAATCGGAGGGGAACTGCAAAGCTACACACAAACAAACAGAAAGGCAAAGGAACAGCCAAGTGTGCAGTCAAAGTGGAGAACAAGCAGGAGCTATCCCTGACATCGTACTTCTCTCGTATTCCCACTGTCTCCATCCATATGGCATGAGCTCCATCGCGCTATCCTTCCACTCTGTGCTCAATCTTTCATCTCACGTTCTAGGTTTCAATGTCCATTGACTATGTACACACAATGATTCCATCCACTACATCTATCCGAGGTCCCGTCTTGCTCCTTCTCACCCCTCCCTGCTCCTTCCAGTTTCCCTCACTCCGTCCCATGCGCTCCCGGAGTTCTTCCGGTGTTTACCCGTAGTTTAGCCGCCTCTCCGTTCACCCGGCACCAAGCCGGAACGGTTCCGATCCCTCCGCCATTCTGCGCACCAATCGTTTCCTTCCACGCCTTTTGTTTACGCGCGTGGCTAACCGCGTGCTCTTGCCTTGCCCTCTGGGTGGTTCCCCGATGACGCCATCGGGTAACACATGCCGCTGGGCTGTGGCAAGCCTCCCTCGCTTGCACCTCGCCTGTTCTCGCACACCCCCTTCTCAGTCCTCGGTGCTACACCGCCCCCGTCGCCCGCCGGAGACGGCTTCCGCCCACCTCGTCCCCCGGGGGTGTCCCCGGTCTATAAATAGGCCAACGCTCGCCAGCAAGTTTCGCACTCCAGACGGAACAAGAAGCGTTCTTCCTTAGCTTTCCTGTTCTACTATCCGCCTGCTCCTCTTATCTACCTCTCTTTCACACGCCTTCCATCCGCCCTTCACACCTGCCCTTTACAATTTGGTCGATTCTATCCCGTCTCGCTCCCTGTCTACAAAGTCCCCCGAACTAGTCACCTCTCTCTTCCCTTCAACTTCTCCTGTGGTTCTTACCTGCCAAATTCCTAAGCTGAGTGTAAGCCAACATATCACCAATGAGTCCTCGCCGTCTCGTTCTGTGTCCCATACTAACAGATTTGTATTTGTTGTGTCTTGTATCATGATGCCAGTCGCGTTCGACCATGCAAGCCGCCGTCACCGATCACCCTCCGCCCGACCTTGATAGCACTTCGGACACTGAATCTGCCGATACTATCATCGATCCAGTCCAAGACACTGTCAGTTCCGATGAGGGTTCGGACTCTGTTGTTCTGGATGATCCCGAGGCTTCCGTTCCCAAGAATCAGGATCTCATGTCCCCCATGCCTGTGTACTTCAAGACTGTGGTCCTTGATCTTTTCAAGAAGCAGCTTCAAAAGGACAAGTCTTTCATTTACAATTTTCCAAAGCCTGAGAAGGATTTCGACTGGACTCGTTGCTTGTTGGTTGATGCAGTTCCCAGGGAGTGTCGGGTCTTTTGTAAGCGCCTTTGCTGTCCCTACCTCTCCCTGCACTCGCAAGACAAGGAGCACTTGATCCCCAAGGTGTATATTGCCATTTCTCATGGAGTGGTGAAGGTTGGCTGTACTGATCCTGAGTGTCAGGCTGCCTCGGAGGAACAAGGGTTTACTGTTCAGTGGACACCTAGCAGCAAGACCTACCGCCCTATGGCCTGGAGAGCCCTCACCTTCGCCCTCCAAAAGGAATGCAACATTGCCGAGCCTGTTCCGGTCCACAAAGGGACTCCTTTGACCCGTCAAAGCCGATCCGTTCGACACCAACTTGATGGTACTGGAAGTAGTGGTGTCGCCACCATTCCTTCGATCTTGCAGGACGTCTCGAATGTCTCTTGGGATAGTATGACCGACTGTCTCGGTTCTGGAAAAGGACACTCACTGTCCCGAGCCTTGCGGTCGGTCCCGTTCATGATCAAGCCCGAACTCATTGTTTCTATCGAGTTCAAAGCAACAGGCCAGTTTATTGTTCAAAGTATGGGATGTCCGATTTGCGAACAGTCGGATTCTGAAGATATCCACTCGACCTTTACACTCGAATACTTCCCGGCAGCTATGTCCTTCACACTTGAGCCTGGACACTGTCAGTCTGTCCACGGAACCCTCAACAGTGACATTGCTAACAACCTGGCGACGTGGCATCGCAAGCTATCGGACTCGACTGTCGATGTAGACGATCAAATGGAGGTCATGAAAACCGACGTCCAGGAAATCATTGCAGCATCATTTGCCAGCTCGTTCATCACCGGCTTCAGTCCACAGACTGATCAAAGAGGATTCAACATTGAACTCAATGGCTCCTGCTTCTTTTGCAAGACCAGTGGAGTCGTGCTCAGTGGATCCATCACCTCCGAAGGATTCCGATTCCGATGCTCAAATTGCAATGTCGAGGACCCAACAGGCCCAAAGCGATTCCCCATCGACCGCTACATGTGGAGCAATCCCTCCAGCAGCTTCACCCAGTACATCAAGCAAATGAATACCCAGTGTGTCAGCAACAGGTTCTCATCCCTTTCGGAGAACGATAAGTGGAAGAGCATTGCCCACCTTCACGATCCCACCCCCTACCTTCAGGATGTCACTGCTCAGGCAGCTCTGTGCTTCAAGGATTATCTCACCAACACCACTGGAAACGCCGAGCTGCTTGATTTCCTTGCTTCTGTGTTCGGGGACGTCTGGTTGCACGATCGTGATCGCCCCGGCAACTGGTACCATTTCAACGGAGTGTACTGGGAAAGGTCCAACGGCAACAGCGAACTCAACAACCTTGTGCTCGATTACTTGAGACGAATCTTCAGGAGGGCCCTGGAGTGGTACTCGGACCTCGAAGGACGCGACCTTCCACATTCTGCAGAAACCATCGGCCACTTTGAGCGAATGAAACAGAAGATGGTGGACTCTGGTTTTGTAAGCCAACTCGTCAATGGCGGACTGTCACATCAACTGTCGGTCAAGTTTCCCGAGTTCAAGCAACGCAGGAACAAGAATCCTTTGCTGCACGTCACCAGGGACGGAACCCTGGACTTGACCACGATGGTGTTTCGACCCAGTAGACCCGAGGACTACTTCACGATGTGGTCGAGCGCTTATTACAACGACCAAGGGACTGAAGCCGTTCTTAGAGCCATGGATCACTTGAACGAAATCATTCGCAGCATCTTTGTGGATCCGGACCAATTCGATTGGAACATGCGCTACTTTGCCAGTCTCCTGGATGGCAACAACGACGAGCAGTTCCTGGTCCTCGGCATCGGCAGCTCTTCCAACGGCAAGTCACTTATGGCCAAGATTCTCCGGATGACCCTTGGCCCGGTGTACTCCAGCATGTTGACCAGCTCCTACCTCCATACAAGTACTCAAAGTAGCTCTGCGGCAACTCCTGAGCTGGCATCCATCGTTGGCTCCCGCTTCGTCTATATTTCGGAGCTTGAACAAAAATCGAACAAACCTCGAGCCCTCAACACCATGCGAATCAAGAACCTTGTCGGTGGTGACGAGGTCGCCTTCCGCGATATCTACCAAGGCCAACAATCCAGGGAGCTCAGCATCAAGTTCATGATGATGTGCAACCCAGAGGACATCAACGTGCCTGAACTCATGAGGCACGATTCCATCCGGCGCCGAATCGTGATCAATCCATACCTGTCCAAGTTTGCTTTGGATCAAAAGGCATTCAACGACTATCGCGCTAAGCATCCGGGGAAACCACTCTTTATGAAGGACGCTACCCTTGGAAACCTCGTTGAACAACAGGAGTACATCAACGCGATGCACTGCCTTATGCGCAAGTGGTATCCCAGATACCGAGATGGTGGATCACTCCTCAGCACTCGACCTTCAATCATGAGCCAGAGCAGCGTAGTTGGAGTACCCACCCAGGCCGATACATTGATCGAGTTCATTGATTCGACCTACATTATCCACCCGCCCGAAACTGAGGGCTTCAACAACACCGATTTCAACATTGCACAGCCGGTTCTTTCACTTGAGTTTTTCAGGTGGTTCAAATCTACCTGCATGGACAGGATCGAAACTGACGAGGTCTCCCGTTCTGTCAAGAGTGTTTGCGACAATACTGTGAGCGAACACAAAATCAAGTACCGAATCGGCAGCATCCTTGATAAGCACCAGTACCTTGCCCCTTTGAAAGTCGAGAAAACCAGCTCCAGTGGCACACAGAATTACCGTGGCCTCGAGAGAAAAGCAAGCCAACAGAAATAAGGGTTTGCATCTGTGCTGCTTTTGATTCACTTCCTTACAGTATCAGTATGTCGATGTGTTTCCCAATTAGTATCCTACTGACTTGTGAATTCAGCTCCTCTGTTGATTCCTTAGTGTTCCCCCTTCAATGAGTACCTTTCAATGATATCCGTTCGTTATATAGTATTAGTACCCACATCAGTGCCTTTATCTGTCCTCTTGGCCTTCTGAGTTCTTCTTCAGTACCCTTTTGTTTGACCATTCTACTCCTGCGATTATGGCTGGACTTCTCTTCCTGTTGTCGACGCATTGGTTCAATAAAAACACACTGTCGGGGAGGCTACATGCCTTGGCCGATGGTACAAAATCAAGAATGTCCAGACCACTGCCACATCTCAGTGACATTATCACAGCAGGCTCGGCTTGAGTTGGTTAGGCTTAGAGGGTTTAGGCTCATAGTGCCGCACTTGTTCACGCTCCCTCTACATGCTCTGCCTGTTGGCCTTTGGTTTGGGTGGGAGTGTATCTTGACAATTCGCTCAGTACACCTGGCTGCTCCATCACTGATACCACTACACAACTGTAACCACACTGACACTGATCCTGGATGATGGGTGTGACTCTTGTTCCACGGCCACATACTGCCATCATTGGTTGGGACCAGTGGTCGCAAGAGTATTGACGTCATGGCGTCTCAGACTGACTATGTGACAAGTCAACGCAGAGTACTCTGAGGAGTGGTCTTGGACTTGGAACCGTGGGAACATGCTGTCTTGGGGTAGGTGCTGCATCCAAGTTGACCCATTTGTGACTGGAGCCATGCCAATCTACTTGTGGTGCATGGTGGATGAACCAATGATCTTCGCCAAGGTTGAGACCACTGACAGATGATGGCATATCCACGATCTCAAAGCATGGATGATGAGTCTGACCTGGCATCCCACATGCCATTCCGATCTCAGACTCCGATCATCGGGTTCGTATCTCCCCCAAACTGACTCAGATTGGGGTATCCGAGGGCGTATCTACCGTGGGAAAGCTGCGTCTGGGGTGTCATGGGATGTGAATTGCATCAACCATGTGTCGTGGATGAGTAATGCATTCGCCGTGGGTGGTGATGGCATTGGTCATCGTCGATGCTGATTCGTGCGATATCGGTGCGCAGACTGTGACGTCGATCACGATGGTCGATCACGATGGCAGATAGGTCTGGTTGGGGCGATTCCCACGATCTTTGACGCTGGCGGCGATGCAGACTGGGAAACGATAAATACGGCAGCGAGGAAGACCAGCTTGACCGACATCGCCAATGCGAGTTTCGGATCGCCAACGCGGGATCGGATCGTGAAACACAGGTTCATCGCACATCGAGTTCTCTGCGAACCGCCGCACCTATCCTGCTCCTGCTGCACCAGTCCTGCTCCTGCTGCACCTGTCCTGCTCTTGCTGCACCGTGTGGCCTGCACCACACTGCTTTCACCTCTGTGTTTGTTCCAGCTCTGCCTCTCCAGTTCCCCGCCCTCGCTCCAACTCTCCCTGTTCCCTACCCTTCCCCACTGCTGAGTGATGTCCAAGGACAGACCCCAGCAGTCCCTTCTCCCGGCCTCGACCATCGCTGTCGGCAGCTTGATCTTCAAGCGCAAGGAGCGACCCGTGGCCACCCCTTCCTCCCCCGCCAAGCGTCGCCTGTCCTTGCCCGACGCAATGACCATGCTCCCCAGGCCGGAGCATGACGAGCGTCTCCCCGAGTCCGAGTTCCCGTCCGTGTCCTTCCCCGAGTCCAGGCTCCCGGCCCCGCCCGAGTTCAGGTTCCCGGCCGAACCCGACTCTTCGTTCCCGCCCTTGGACCGCGCTGCCGCCCGTGCCGCCGTCGACATTGATGAACTGGAGGACATCGATGTCGAAGAAGACCTCAGCCCGGACCAAGACCCTGACGCTGAGCCCTCGTCCTCCTGTGCCGACCAAGACCACCCTGCCGAGTCCCTGGCTCCCGTGTCCTCCTCCGCCGCTCCCCACCAAGACCACTGTGCCATGGACATTGTTGTCCAGCCCAGTGCCGACGTCGTCTCGGTTCCTTGGCGCGACGAGTTCTGGCGCAAGTGGCACGCCTCGTCCGACGTCGATGATCAGAAGGCTGCAACCCAGATCATCGACGTCACCAAGATGAACAACCAGCTGTGGATGGCCGTGACCGCCAAGCTGCAGTGCACTGTCCTGTGCCGCAAGTGCAAGCTCGCCTCGGCCGATCCCTGGATCGTCGTCAAGCACGGCAAGGACGAGTTCCAGCTCAAGTGTCCCCAGGCCCTCGAGGACGGACCCTGCCCCGGCCAGATGTCGGCCTTCCAGTTCTGGGCCCACATGAGCCGCACCACCAAGGAGTCCCGCAAGCTGTTTGTGGATGCGTTCTCGGACAAGTTCAAGGAGAACTTCCACACCAAGTGCGGCCTCAAGACCATGGACAAGCAGCGCGCCGTCCCCCGTGGTGCCTCTGGAGGTACCACTCGAGTTGTCCCTGCTTCCACTGCTGACCCCGTCGATCCAGCTCGTCGAGCTGTTGATGCTGCTGGCACTGCGTCCCCTGTCCCCAAGGCCAGGCCCGCCCTTCCGCCCCGACCCGTCGTCAAGGCCAAGACCCTTCCTCCGTCCCAGGCTGCCGTCCCGGCGATGAAACCCGAGGAGGCCCTCGCTATCCTCAAGCGAGAGGCTGACCGGGTGCAGTGCATCCTGTTCGAGGCACTCGTGGCCGACAACATGGATGCTGCCACCAAGGCCATGGTCCAGAAGATCGCCAAGTCCAATGTGGCAATCAGCCGTGCCACGGAGCAGCTCCGCAAGTCTGTTGCCAACAAGACTGCCACCCCCAAGACCCAGTCCCCCGGTTCCAAGACCCAGTCCTCCGGCTCCCTGCCTGGCTCTGCCCCTGTTTCCGCCCCGGCTCCCTCGTACAAGGCCGCTCTCTTGAAGAACGTTCGGGAGGCCGAGAGCCGTGTCGGCCGCATGTCCGAGGCCAGCCAGCTCGACGAATGGAAGAGGATGCTGACCACCGGCCGAATGCCAGGCTCCTCCAAGCCGATCCAGCCCAACCAGCACCGCCAGCCAGTCCTTGTCCCCGGGACGGTCGCCAACTCTGAGCTCCGGAACGACAAGTTCAGGGAGGCCGTCACCAACATGGACTGGCTGTACGTCGAGGGCATCCGCTGTGGCGACCTCGGCAGTGTCCGCCGCAACCTCAAGCGATGCGGCATCGACACCAGGGAGTTGGCCGAGATCAACTTCCCTGAGGCCACGGTCATGGAGGTCCTTGTCCGCGACAAATCCAACAAGGCCGACCTTGGTGCCCGTCTGGAGTCGCTGTCGTCCACACATGGCAGGGTCAGGGTCGTACCGGCCTACGACGTCATCCATGGTCTCAAGCACCATGGACTGGCCCTGTCCCGATCCGATGCCATCAAGAACTTTATGGCAAAGTCCCTCCGCCAGGCAGCCAAGGCCAAGACCGCCCCTGTCCGCCGCTGCATCCAGATGCGCATCCCCGAGGAGTACCGCGACGAGTACGACTCGCTCCTCAAGAAGGCCCTGTCCGGCAAGGAGGTCAAGCGGGCGGACATCACCGCCGTCCCCAAGGTCCCTGGTTCTGCCGCTGCCGCTGCCGCTACCGCTGCCCCTGCCGTTGTCGTTGCTGTCGCTGCTGCTGCTGCCCCCGCCGCTGGTGCCTCGTCAAAGCCCAGCAAGCCTCACCCCGCCTACAGAGTCCCGCTGTCCGTCATGGACACTGACTCTGAAGGAGAGGGCCCCCGGGCCAGCAGCAGCGCTGCACGACTCCAATGAATCCACACCCCTCGCAGGGAGGCGGCAGGGCCCAGACATCCCTGACCGTCGCTTCCTTCAATGTCTGTGGCATCAACGTCAACGACGTTGAACTCAAGAACCTCATCGACACCAACGACATCGACTTTGTCGGTGTCCAAGAAACCCTCGCCGACCTCGAACCCCGCAGCCCTCTCTGTGGCTATGCCGTCAAGGTCCCTGGTCCCCGTTGCCGCGCCGGTAGAGGCATCGCCATCCTCTACAACCCGGCCAGGATCGACCCGCACGACTTCACCAACATTGAAGTCAGCGACAAGGGCGACGCCATGTGGGTGACATACAAACACGTCATCCACATCGGCAACTTCTACCTGTCCCCGAGCCTCAAGCTGGACGACTACCGCGAGGCCCTCCAGTCGATCCACACCAAGGCCGCCCTCCCCGACGCCCAGGTCATTGTGGTGGGTGACTTCAATGCCCACCTCAGTGCCCTGAGCGGACTGCCCACGCCGCTCCGTGGCAGGGAGAAGATCCTCGAGGACACTGTCTCCCGCGCCGGTCTCCGCGTTGTGCCTCCAGCTGTGATCCCGACCCACACCCGGCAGCGGGGTCCCAGCTGGACAACGATCGACTACATCTTTGTGTCGCATCGCCAGGCCAACAACGACCCACTGCTGCAGGTCGACACTGCCGGTGCCTTCCGTGGCCAGTCCGACCACTTCCCCATCTGGGCGACTCTGCGGGTACAGCCAAAGTACTACCCAAAGGTCGACCAGTGGCAGTGGAAGATCGCCCAGCTCGAGGATCCCGCCGTCCGCGCCCAGTACCTCTTGGCGCTGCTGGACGAGCGCGAACGCGGTCTGCAGCGCATACAGGCTGCACTCCGGCCAATCTCAAGGGGATCGGTCATTCCGATCTCGGAGAGTGCGGCCCAGGACTGTATCGACCGCGCCTGGTCGATCCTGATCTCCCTGATCACCACCGCTGCCGACCCCACCATCGGCAAGGCTTCCATCAAGACCGTCTGGAAGGACCCGGCCCTGATCCCCGAGATGCGGCAGCTTCGCGAGAGGCGCCGCGATCTCATCTACCAGCTCAAGTTGCCCGGGCTCTCCCTCCGCGTCGCCGAGGACAAGCGCGCCGAACTCCGCGCTGTCCGCAAACAAGAAAAGAACCTCATCGTCCAGTCCCGCCGAGCAGCCGAGACCCTGGCCATGAACAAGCTGCACTCCCTCAACGCTTCCGAGGTCGCCAAGTCCCTGGCCGCCATGAAGAAGCGCAAGGAGCTCGACGACGCCTTCCACTTCGACAACTCGGACGAGGCCCTCGAGCGACTTGTGGTCCACTACGGCAAGGTCTCCTCGCACTCCCAGGACACCCCCGGTACCGCCTTTGACCGGACCGTCGGCCCAAGACCCCTGGACACTGTTCCGCGCCTGCTCCCCGAGGATCGATCCATTCCCCGCTTGTCGTCGGACGAGGTGGCCGATGCCATCGTCAAGTCCCCCAAGCGCAAGTCTTCCGGCCCGGACAAGATCAAGGCCGAGATGCTGCACCCTGTCGCTCCCGTGGTCGCTCCCTGGCTCCGGGCCATCCTGCTGGCCGCCCTCAAGGCCTCCGTCGTCCCGACCGAGTGGAACACTGTCCTGATCCACCCGGTCTACAAGAACAAGGGTTCGATCCTCGATCCGGCCATGTACCGGCCCATCGGGTTGACCCAGGTCCTCCGCAAGATCGCCGAGCGAGTCCTGCTGCCGTTCCTCACCCGCGAGATCGGCATCATGGACATTGCCCAGGGAGGCTTCCGCCCGGACCGAGGCACCCTCGACCAGGTGTACTCGCTCGACGCTCTTGTCCGCATGAACAAGATCCGCGACGACGAGTACAGCCTGGTCTTCCTCGACATCAAGGCCGCCTACGACACTGTCTGGCGGGAGCGCCTCTGGGACAAGATCGCCGCCCGAGGTGCTGGTCCGGTCGCCGTCGGGGTCCTCAGGGCCATGTTCGACCGCACTCTTGTCCGCGTCGCCAGCAAGGGCCGCACGTCGCAGCCTGTGTGGCTGCAGAAGGGTCTCATCCAAGGCTCGGTCCTGAGTCCCCTTCTGTTCAGTGCCCACATTGACGACCTGCCTGGACTGCTCCGAGCCGAGGACGGACTTGTGCTTGCCTCGAGTCGCCACCACCGTCTCCGGGTCAACTCGCTCTGGTTCGCCGATGACGGTGTCCTCATCTGTCCGGCTGGCCGCACCCAGGCCATGCTCGATATCTGCGAACGTCACAGCATCGACAACCGCTACCGCTTCTCGCCGCCCAAGTGCGAGGTGCTGTACTCGGCCTGCAACGTCGACCAGCTCCATCCCGCCAAGCTGTACGGCACCGAGCTGCCCAAGGTCCTCCAGTTCCGCTACCTCGGTGTCATGGTCGACATTGACGGATTCCGCCCGGACCTCCAGTTCGACAAGCTCCTCCGCAAGGTCCACATGGTCACCGACACCGTGGTTGGACTTGGCATCACCCTCGGCAAGGTCTCGGCCAAGACCATCACCCAGGTCTACAAGACCTTTGTGCGGCCGACCCTCGAATACGGGATGGCCATGGACATCCCCGACCCGGCTCTGCGCGACCGCCTCGACGACGCCCAGATGACGGCCCTCCGCACCATGTTCCGCGTCGGTCCCGGCACTCCCGTCGGTGCCATGCACCTCAACTGCGGCCTCCCCAAGATGTCGGTCCGTGTCAAGATGCTGGCCCTGCAGAACTGGGCCCGCTGGGACGACCAAGTCTCTGACGGCGACAAGATGCTGTCGATGATCCTGCGCAACAAGATCATTGCGCCGTACCACCCCGACCAGTTCCTCGGCCAAGGAGTCCGAGCCGATCAGCACTGGGCCATGGTGGTCCGCCGACAAGAGGCCGACCACTCCCTCACGGCCACGGAGATCTACCGAGGCAAGACCCGACACCAGCCGCCGCCGCCAGGACCGCCCCGACCCCAACCCGTCCCGATCAAGACACTCATCTTCGAGGACCACATGAAGAACGGCTTCGACCGCTCCAAGCAACTCACCGCCGCCTGCACCCCGTCGACCAAGATGTCGGGACTCTGGGAGGCTCGCGGGTACCAAGGATCCATGGTCATGCTCATGTTCATGGTCCGATGGCGACTCGGTGCTCTCCCAGGCCACTTCAGATTTGGCTACCGCAAGTGCAAGAACCTGGCTCGACACGGATCCGGGATCGACTTGACCAGGACCCACGCGCAGCAGTGTGTGGATCCGCATCAAGTCCTGGTCCGCAAGGTCGCAGCCCTCAAGACGGCCCACCCGACTTGGGTGGAAAGTGGTATAGCCGGAGTGGGACCAGTGGACAAGCTGCTGGACCTGCTCAGTTTCGATCGCACTCCCCCTCGCAGTCGCACCCCTCCCGCACTTGGATCGCTTGCTGCTCATGTACCCGCTCCCCGCACTGCCTTCCGAGCATTCGCACTTGGTGCACACCCCGCACCACCACCCACTCCCACACCCAGTGTAGTCCCGCCCTTGCAGTCTCTCCCTGCACCCTCATCACAGCGTAGTATAGTGCCAGCACTTGTCACTCCACCACCCCGACCTCCCCTCGATCCTGCTGTTCCCTTGTGGGAACTGCTTGAAAATGTGTTCACCCGCTTGGTCTCAGACCTTGTGGGCAGCTGAGGCAGCACTAGGCTGCAACAGGAGTAAATAGGCTTGCCTGTGTACTCAACGTGCCGGGGTACCAACCTGTTGGACCTGATGGCTTGTCTTCTTGAATAAAGTTGACTATAGTAACAAAAAAAAAAAAACTGAGCATATGAGAACAGCGTTTCGAGGGAATCAACAGCTGACGGCGGCATGCACACCGTCAACCCAGATGTCAGGTCTCTGGATGGCGGAGGGGTACCAAGGATCCAAACCCATCCTCGAGCTCATGGTTCGGTGGAGACTCGGAGCCTTCCCGGGCCATCACACAGGCCGGCTTCAAATATGCCGACAATGTTCGACAAACGGAGCCACCGTGGAGTTCAACCGCACCCACGCACAGCGGTGCATCGACCCAAGAGGGATCCTCCCGAGGAAGGTGCGCCAACTTCAACGATCACACCCAGCATGGGTGGAGCCTCAGACCATCGGAGTGGGACCAGTCGACAAGCTGCTGGACCTGATCACCTTTGAGCAACAGAAGGCAAGACAGAAGAACCACGAGGACACTGACGGTGGAGCGGATTGCAGGCCACCACCAATCGTGTCCGACACCACGTCGGATGGGGAGACCAGCATTGACGAAGCAGTCTCGGATGACGACGGGGAGTCGCTCTGGTACCCACATCGAGAGGTGCTGGCACGACTGGAGCGACTCCGGCTGACCGACGACGACTCAACAGACCTGAGCTCCGAAATGAGCTCGGTGCCAGACTGGGAATTGAATCTGGAGAGAGATCTGGACTTTTCCTTCCTCACCAACATCGACGACGACCTGCCCAGCCACGGATGGGATTGGCAGAGCGACCAGAGTGTCGACTTGCTCTCGAACACAACACCAAGCATCGATCTGATCGACGATGCCGATCTGAGCCCGGACCTGGTCTCGGACGACGACCTCGGACTCGGAGACACACCGTTCCCAACGACCAGCAGGAGAGGCAGCCCTCCCCCCACACGGAGCAATGACAGAGTGACTGGAGTGCTGAGAGGCATGAGGCCACGACAGCGAACCCAACGAACAAAGCCGTGGATGGGCTTTGAGGAGATCCCGGAGAGGAGCTCCCATGGCCAGAGAGAAAGGGTCCCCGAGCGGGACCTGGAGACATGCGAGTCCCTGTGGGACCTATTGGAGGAAGTGTTCACCCGCATGGCTCGCCGTGTGGGCTGGAGAGTCGGCGAGAGCCGCAACAGGGGCGTGTGAGCCTGCTTGTACGCCCACTGCCGGGTACCGCATGGTACTGATGGCTTGTTGAATATTCCTGAATATACAACTATTGTAAACAAAAAAAAAAAAAAAAATCGACTTGACCAGGACCCACGCACAGCAGTGTGTGGATCCGCATCAAGTCCTGGTCCGCAAGGTCGCAGCCCTCAAGACGGCCCACCCGACTTGGGTGGAAAGTGGTATAGCCGGAGTGGGACCAGTGGACAAGCTGCTGGACCTGCTCAGTTTCGATCGCACTCCCCCTCGCAGTCGCACCCCTCCCGCACTTGGATCACTTGCTGCTCATGTACCCGCTCCCCGCACTGCCTTCCGAGCATTCGCACTTGGTGCACACCCAGCACCACCACCCACTCCCACACCCAGTGTAGTCCCACCCTTGCAGTCTCTCCCTGCACCCTCATCACAGCGTAGTATAGTGTCAGCACTTGTCATTCCTCCACCCCGACCCCCCCTCGATCCTGCTGTTCCCTTGTGGGAACTGCTCGAAAATGTGTTCACCCGCTTGGTCTCAGACCTTGTGGGCAGCTGAGGCAGCACTAGGCTGCAACAGGAGTAAATAGGCTTGCCTGTGTACTCAACGTGCCGGGGTACCAACCTGTTGGACCTGATGGCTTGTCTTCTTGAATAAAGTTGACTATAGTAACAAAAAAAAAAAAAAACCAGGACCCACGCACAGCAGTGTGTGGATCCGCATCAAGTCCTGGTCCGCAAGGTCGCAGCCCTCAAGACGGCCCACCCGACTTGGGTGGA
>NW_026516473.1:0-35517 GCF_025602895.1 Polychytrium aggregatum | reverse complement strand
ACGCATCCTCCAAAGACACCGGCTCGGGCAAACGTCCTGAACCTGTGCAGCGGCAGTCAAGCCGCGGCCTGGTGCGGAAGAAGTCATTGGCGGTCGAGTGAGACATCCCCGACACCAAAGAGTCAGCGACCAAATCGCCGCCAAGGAGGGCCGATGCAGCCAGAATCGGTTTGGCCGGCATCTGGTCGGTCTGCAAGTCCCTGTCGATCGGCGTCGTTTCCATCGCTTGTCCACTGGGGCTTCTTGGTGAACGGCAGCTTGATAATCGGTTGTGAGTTTCGCCCTGATTTCCCACAACTTCCGCTGCCGCCCGTGCACAACGTAATCTGCCCCGTCGTCCTATTTCAACCACCTCCGACTCTTCACACACTCTGCAAGCACTTTCCTTCCATGTCGCGAGCATCAAATCTGCTTTTTTTCAAACTGCAACTCATTCTAATCCTTGATTCTTGCATCTACATCTCGGAGTCCCCATATTGAGCCTAGAACTCTCCTTTTATTTCTTCTCCATGTGCGCCTACATGAGCGGGGCACCATCTTGATACTCGGTTCGATGGGCATCAAACGTACTAGCCCTCTTGGCTTGGCCGATGTATCGACACGTACACCCCTGTGCAGGAGTTTGCATGCTGTATGTTTGCTTCCTCGCTCGCCCCTTGCAGTCGACGAGTGCTCAAGAACAATACAGGGTGCGCTGGAGACCAGCTCATGTCTCATAGCAGCCGCCGGCAGGTGATGGCTATCGCAGTTCGAATTGGCATTCGAGCTCTAGGGGTCAGCGCTCCCTCCCCTTGGATATCCACGGTCACCGAAGTATTCGCGTGAGGATTCTATTGATACATCAGAGACCCGTCGGATGTCTGGACATCGACCCGGTCGCAAGACAGTGCATTGGGAGCGAGGGCTGGGATATATGCGGTAAAACAAGGATGGTGCTGGTCAGGACATGGATGGACGAGTGTAAGGCTGGGAGAAGTGGGCCAGGCGGATGGAGCTTCAGCTTCGATCCACAAGGTCAGACATGGACAAGACGACGATAAACAACATGTGGGAACAGATAGCGGGGCTGCCGGCAGATGCATGAACTGGAGATGGGAGACGTGCAGATGCATATGTGATGGGGGGTCGTTTGGTTACTGGAGAGTGCGATTCCTGGAGCGGACAGCAGCCAGCAAATCTACACAATCGACAGAAAGGCGCCAAAGCCCCGGCGCTTCAGAACGCCGACCTTGCGGCCGTAGCGGGATAGAACCTTGTCGACATTGACCCAGGGATGGCGGCTGTTTATCAGGTCGGTGGCATCCTTGCCGGCTCCGAGCAGCAGCATCTTCTTGCCACCTGGGTGTCGGCCAAGATAGGCTGCAAGATCCGCAATTCGACCAGGAGTGGAATGGCCATGTCGGATGTGGAGTGCCGAGCAAAGCCATGCAATGCCAAGGGGCGGATGAATCCATGGAGCAGGACGGAGCATCAGCAAAGTGGTTGGGTGACGGACACCAGAGGAGCCGAGGAGGTGCGCCGGCGAATCAGGGCAGCAAATGGAGCCAGATAGACAGAGGCGTTGGTTTCATGGCACAGATACGAGCGCTGGCAACAGATTCACCCTTCCCACTCGCCGCACCGATGGAGCAGCGCCAGGGCAATGCGATTCGGCCGAATCCCTTGCAGCACCAGCGATTCGCCAGTACCTGTGGCGTCGTAAACGGTTCCCCGATATGCGAGCCAGAGGGACTCGGGGGTGTTGTGCTGTGCCAACTCCTCGAGGGAGATGACCCGACTTGAATCCTCCAGTTCGGCAGGGGTACTTGAGGAGCACTTGCGGAGGGATGGGTGTTCCGGACTGGAGGAGTGCGTCGGCTCGGCGCTGCTGGAGCGAATGATGGCCGGGCTGGCGGGTTGCGGTGCGGTCCGGTGAGGGCGGGGAAGGAGGAGATGTGGTCGCAGTGAATCCATCTGGCAGGGCGGATGCTTTGGAAGGCTCAGGGGGAGGCAGACGGGTGGAATTCGCTCGGCAGCGACGCAGGGCCAGAGAGTCGATGATGGATGCCAGTACTGGAGAAGTACTGTCGCTCGGGCGGGAGGATTGGGGCAGGCTTTATGGGCTCGATGGCGTGAGAGTTGCGGACGGCCGGGCTGGCGAGCTCGTTCCGGCAAGGACGCACAAGCGCTTTCGGGAAACGTTTCATTGGCAAGGCCGGCCCGGAAGCGGCGAGCAATCAGCATCGAGGCGGCAGCGCGCACCAGGCGGACGCTGAAAGGGCACCGTCCTCCTATCGGCGGGGCATGGCCGGCACCATGGCCAGGCACACAACGAAGCGACGGAGAGACACCGGCATGAAGACCCGGCGCACGTTGGATGATGATGTGGTATTGATGCGATATTGCACTGGTGTTAAAGTAACATTGCACTGATGTTAAAGTAACATTGCACTGATGTTCAAGTAACATTGCACTGACATTGATGCGATATGGCTTTGACTTCGACTTCGCACGGCGCATCGCCCCGTCTGCTCGCCCTTCGGGTTCCCGTGCGGTAGAGTTGCTGTCGTCGCAAGTGCCCCGCGGCTTGCAGCAAGCACTTCCTCAACAGCGCCAATCACAGCACCGTGCGCAGAACAGAAATCGCTCATATGTGGTTGCCTCGAATCAATCCGGGAACGTCGACGATACCACCTCCCCACACCCTCAATCACCCCTGGACCTTTGTGCGCTTTGGCCACCGGCGCCGGCCCGCCCAGGATGACATCCGTGACCTCTTTTCTCTCGGGTGAGCCTGCTTGGTCCTGCATCAGCGCCTCGAGTGTCTGCAGAATCCCACTGCCAGCAGGCGCTCCGTTCCCAACCCGACCAACAATCTTTGGCTTGGATTTCGCCAGGCTCGCCCAGTGCTGTTCCAAGTTTGCCGTGGCTGTCTTGGTATTCGATTGCTCCCACTACTAGCTCTCCTTGTGTTCCAGCGGCCGCCATCACCCAACCTGCTTGTCCTTGGCCGCTCCCACCTGTCTGCTTCCAGCACATCTGTCTCAGTGGCGGCATCGGTATATCTCCCGCTCGGCGATCCCCCGCCCTAGGAATTGGACTGGTTGCCATTCAGCAGCTGCTCACTGCCAGTCCCTTCCCTCCATCAAGACTCTGTATTCAGCACTCATATTGAGCCTCCGCAAGCCCTTGCCCTCCATACCACTATCGCTCCATTTGCTACACCGACCAGCTCGCCGTTCAGCAGCCCGCACCGTTACCATTCTCGTCCAAAATGCTCACACAGCCCCACACCCGCCCTGCCGAGCCGACAGAAGCAGGAGCTGAGTAGTCTGCGAAATCCACACAAGACCTTCCCACTCAATGCTACCACTCGGGTGGAGGCGCTGCCGACCACCACCATCACCTGCGAGACGGGCGACCAGGATATGTCGGCGCCGTCGTTTGTTGTACCGGCATCCGATCCGCTGCCTCGGTCGTCACTCCAGCCCGTTTCCGAGAGCCACAACACCATCGACACCCACCTCAATAATACCGACTGGGCGCACACCCACCGGACCTGTGCACATCCCTGGACAACCCAACCTGCCTCCTGGCATCTCGCACGAACAAGCCTGGCGGATGGGATATCCCCGCCCGACTGATGCAGAGCTGCCTGCCCCGGGTCGCAAGGGCGCCAATCTCGTCAAGTCTGCCTTTGCCCCTGCCATCCCCGAGTATGTCCAGCAGCAGATCGAGGTCAACAGACGGATGGTCGATGCCGAAGTGAACTTCAAGGCTCTCTCAACCCAGCCGCTGCTGGCCCGCCCCCAGACGCTCTGTGCCCGGGTTGTGACCGAGAAGGCATGTACATTCCAAACTCGGCCCAGGCACTCCCGGGCCATGGAACCGGGCAGCTCGCCACCCACCGCGATGAGCCCACCATGCTTCCTCGCTGGCCCGGCGGCAACCCAAACGAACACACGAGCGTCAATCTCGGCCGGGGCAAGCGGCACGGATACTCCATCCCGGGCATGCCGTATTCGACAGGCGACGAGGAGCTCGGGTCGCCCGAGAGAAAGCATCCCGTCAGCCCTTGCCTCAGTCGGCCAAGGAGCGCTCACGCAAGGGTTACGAGTTGGGCCCTTCAGAGCGATTCCCACGCCCCCATACCCTGCCACATACGATCCCACACTCCAAGCCGTTTGTGCGGCCGTCTATCGACCCCACCAAACCGTCATCTCCACAAATCAAGTTGGTGGCATCCGAGATCCAGAGAAAACCCAAGCCGCCACAACTCGAGAACCAAACCCAGCACACAGAGCACCATCCAGCGCCAGCAAAAGTTCCAGAAGCAGCAGCTCCAGCAGTTGCAGCAGCAACAGATCCAAGACATCAAAGCCCACCATCTGAAGATGCAGCAACTGCACCAGCAGCAGCACACCACCATCCACGGGCTCTGAGTCCCGGCAAAGCCGACAACCCGTCCGATGCTGTCGAGCCCTTGATCGACCCACCCACGGCCGAGCTCTTCCTGCGAAATCAAGCGCTGAAGCGACAACTGGAGCAATACTACCAACAGCACGCTCGCGACACTTCTGCCTCGGTCATTGGTCTCCCGCCCGTCTATCCGTTCACTCAGCTGCCCCCCTGCGTTCGGGCCAATGACCTTCCAGGGCTTCGAGGGTATCAAGAAAACCTCGGGCGATGCCCAGTTCGGCAACCAGTCCCGCCCGAGTTCAGCAGCATCATGTGTTTCCACAGAGTCGTCGCTGTCGTCCAGGACTCTCGCCCATCGACCGCGGCTTCAACAGTTAGCGAAGACAAGCCAACATCGGCCTCCGTGGCGGCGAAGAGGCCTGAAACGGCTGCCAAGGCTGTCAACGGAGGCGTCGCCGCAAACAACGGTGGCATCAGCGCGAGCGGCAAGGCTCCAGCCACTCGGATCACGGTGCAAAAGTCTCGTCCCGAACAAACCCGGCTGCGTATCTTCAGCAGATTCGCTGGGACAACGCCGCCATCAGACTTCATACGGAGCAGACTTTGGAGAACCGCCCATGGCCGCATCGCTTGCTGCCCGGCTGGTATTGCGACCCCTTCCTGGAACTGTGCGAGAGTTCAACGGAGGAAAAGGTGAGGCTGCAAACTGCCGGGGGCTCGTCGGGAATGGCTTGCAAGACGGACGACTCTGCAGCCAGATGTCCAGTTCCTGGCTCATAACAGCGCCACGATCCGACCTTCACCTTGCTGGCATTCCCTCTGCACGATGTTTACGGCCTCTATATTCTTCTGTCTCATCGACTGGTACCCGAACCCCTCACTCATTACCCGTACCGGCTTGCCTTGCGACAACCACAGACCACATGGGCCACTTCTTCACCGGCATCTCACCAATCAGAACTATTCAAACCGCTGACCAACACAGATATTGCCTCGGGCCACGGCCAAAGAGGGGCCCGTGTCAAGAGCGAGCACTAATGCGTCTTCACAATGAAACGGGACGCACACCACTCCCCGAATATGAGGTCGCTGATCGCCGCTGTCTTTGCCAGAATACACACTTGTCTATCGCCCAATAGTGTAATTCTAGCATGAGCGGCCTGGCATGGATCCATCCGAGTGCGCTCAGTCAATGAGCTTTTCCGAAAATGAAGCGAGAAACCTCGTTTGCACCAGGGTGGCTCTTTTCCCGTCCTTAATACTCACGCGCCGCCCATCGTTACCATGTCCAAGCTGTGTGGGGCGGCTTGGGCAACAGGTTTCCATCGCAAGGAAGTGGAGTGAGCCGAGCGAATCGGCGCCTCGCCGGCCAATCAGCCGCACAATGGTAGGAGCCTGACGGCAACGTAACAATCGGTCCTTTACAGCAATAGGACACACCATTTCGCTCGGCACGCTGTAGGAGCTCGACTCGTCTGGGTCGGTGCCAGTATCTGATTGAATGCTGCCTCTGTCGGGCCGGCGAGGGCCGCTCTTGGATGCTGGCACTTTCGGCCGCTCTTTCCTTCTCCACTGGAACATTTGCCCCCATCGGTTCATTCGATCTTGGCCTTGTCGGTCTGGATTTGCCGTTCCCGACTCATCTCCGCGCTCAGAACCGGCTCTCATTCTGCAGTCATGGATAGAGGCTCGTCTCCCGATCTCAAGCGGCCGCCGGCCAAGCCCATCCCCAACATCACCGAGAGCGACGTTCGGGCTTGGCTGTATTCCAATCCCCAGTCGGCGGCGGCCATCGTCCGCGAGTTGGAAACCCATGGTGAAAGGCAAGCCGCCAGGATGCCCGTCCCCCAAGCTCAATGCCCCAATACACCAGCTCGCCGCTCGTAGGCAGATGCTCGTCTGGCCTCAGCGTCAACAGCCCAAAGGATATCAATCCGTCGCAGATCCGCAGCCATGCATCTTCATTCAATCTCTTGGGCCCCGCCGACGGGGTCGACGTCAAGCCTTCGCCGCTGCACTCGCCCGACGTCTTCTTTGAGATTGCTCGGACGGTGTACTCGTCCCTGAACCTGCCCACCATCATCGAGCGGGTGCTTTCGTATGCCTTGCTCGTCGTCAAGGCCCAGCGCTGCTCCGTGTTTCTGCTGGATAAAGAGAGGAACGAGCTTTACTCGACCGCCTTCGATCTGGGGCTGGTCAATGACCCTTCCAACTCATGCATGGCGCTGTCCGAGGCTGCGGGCGAGCAGATCTTGGTCCCGGAAATGCCTCGCAGCTCGCTGCCCTCTCACCAATCCAACAGCAGCATCGAGGGGAGTCGCAGACCGCTTGAGAAGGGTCTTTCTGACCGGCATATCCCGATCAACGGAACCCCGACTGCCGCCTCAAGCCTGGCTCCGAGCCCGGTCAGGCCCATCTATCTCAAGTCATGCTCGAGCGTATTTCTTGGGTCGGACGTGGATGGGTCGGAGAGCACCGAAGAGGCCTTTCCGACCTACATGACCGTCAAGAACCCCGAGATCCGCTTCCCCGTCGGCAAGGGCATTGCGGGCATTGTCGCTGAGACTGGAAGGGGACTCAATATTGAAGACGCCTACAGCGAGTAAGTGGTCGAGTCCGCGAGGATGGTGTGAGAGACAACGAGGCGGAGAGAAGGGGAAGCAGGCGGCGAGCTGTCGACCGACAACACCCTGACCAGGCCTGTAGAATGGTGGAATGGTGGAATGGTGGAATGGTGGAGTGGTGGAATGGTGGAATGGTGGAATGGTGGAATGGTGGAATGGTGGAATGGTGGAATGGAAGATGCATCGGACTGGCTGCTGGGACTCAACTGTCCTCTGGGCCCGACTATCGCTGCTCCAACCAGTCCGCGCTTCAACTCTGAAACGGACCGGATGACCGGCTTCAAAACCAACACTATCTTGTGCATGCCCATCTGGGGCACTGCCCGGTCGCCCGCCTCTGGCAAGCCCGAGCTGCTGGGTGTGGCCTCGCTCATCAACAAAGAAGACCCCACAGTGCCGCTCAAGCCAGGCGAGCGGTGGCAGTGCTTTACTACCCAAGACTGCGATGCCTTCCGGGACTTTCTGGCTCTGGTCGGCATTGCCGTCAACAATGCCCAGGTTTACCAGCGAATGGAGCAGAAAGAAAAGGAGGCCAGTGAGATGGCCCAGTCCAACAAGAAGCTGTATGAGACCGCTCAGACCGAGGCCAAGAAGGCCAAGGTCCTGCTCGAGCTCGCCCAGAGCCTCTATGGCGAGGACGAGCTCGAATCCCTCGCCGGCAAGATCATCTTGCATGGCCGCGATCTGGTCGGGGCCGACAAAGCAAGCCTGTTCATAGTCGACGAGGAGAAGCAGGAGGTAAGCACCTAGCTAGAAGGACGGGCCACGGACATTAGTATTCACTTTGGCATCGAGAGTGGCCGATGAGACCAAGCCCGTGGGGTGGTGCATGAGAGTCACTCCAGCAGCAGCAGCAGCGCATCGATTTGGTCGGAGCAGATGCGAACCTGCGCCAGCCACGCGGCTTTAGTGTGATCCCATGGCTCACGGCCGCCATGATCCTCTCCAGCTCTATTCTGCCGTGTTCGATTCACAAGAAACAAAATCCCGATTTGCGGTTCCCATCAACCGCGGCATCTCCGGGTACGTTGCCACGAGCGGGAAGATCATGAACATCAAGGATGTCTATGACGACCCGCGATTCAACAACGCAATCGACATCAAGACGGGATATCGCACAAAGAGCATGCTCTGCGTGCCAATCTGCGGGCCCGAGAACCAAAAAGTCATCGGCGTCACCACTCTCATCAACAAGCTGGAAATGCCTTACTTTACGGTGGAGGATGAAGAGGTGTTCATGGCCTTCTCGGTGTTTTGCGGCCTTGCGATCCACAAGAGTTTGCTCATGAGCTCCCTCAAGAACCACCGCAACATGCTGAGCGTCACGATGGAGCTGATGTCCTACCACGTCACTTCCAAGCCAGAGGAGGTGCACGCCTTTCAAGCGTCGATGGAGCGCCAAGGAGTGCAGATGCAGTTCGATGATCTGGCCTCGCCGCTCTTTGATGCGCACGACTACCACCTCAACGATGCCCTCGTCTACATCATGCTGCAGATGTTCAAGGACCTAGGATACCCGCAAAAGTACGAAATCTCGGACCAGAAGCTGCTGACGTATGCGCTGACCATCCGTCGCAACTACCGCGACAATGCGTACCACAACTTTACCCATGCCGTTGCCGTGTCGCATGCGATCTACTACTTGGCCAAGACAGGGATCTCCAGAAAGTACCTCGAGGAAATCGAAGAGTTTTCGATGTTGCTGGCGGCCTTCAACCACGACATTGACCACCGCGGCACCAACAATGCCTTCCAGAAGTCGGCGCATACTGCCTTGGCCGACTTTTACTCGACCTCGACGATGGAGCGTCATCACTTCAACCACGCCATGACGATTCTCAACACACCGCACCACAACATCTTTGAGCGGCTCAGCCCCAACGAATATCAGCGCTGTCTCAAGACCTTTGAGCATGGCATCCTCGCGACTGATTTGGCACTGTACTTCAAGAACCGAAAGCCGACCGAGGCACTCGAGGGTTGCTACAACAAAGCCGACTCTCAGCACCGCGAGCTCGTGAGTTTGTTCAGAGGGCATCGGCTCGCGAGCAGTAGTGCAACTGCGGCGGAAGTGGATGGTGTGGCGGTCGTATTTGGTGTGAAACGGGCAAGGGTTGAGATTCCTGTCCATCGCGGAGATACTGACAGCCTCATGATTCACAGCTCCGGGGGCTCATAATGACCTGCTCAGACCTATCGTCAATGACAAAGCGGTGGGAGGGCTCCCAGCACACGGCAGACCAAGTGTGGGTACCGTCCTTCTCGTCGCCGCCTGTCGTTTGTCACGCGATTGATTCTGCACCGGCAAGCAACCCGATTCGAGCACTGCAGTGTGGCTGACGATGGTGCTTGCCTCTCCGCACGGCAGATACTCGGAGTTCTTTGAACAGGGCGACAAAGAGCGTGCCCTGGGGCTACCGTTCTCATCACCGCTGATGGACCGCAGCAACACGAGCAAGATTCCCAAGATGCAGTTCGAGTTTTATGGTGCCATAGTCGCCCCGGCCTTTGCGCTGCTGGCGAAACTGGTGCCGGAGGTCCAGCCGCTGTACGACTCTGTCTTGGCGAACCAGAGCCGATGGAAGGTGCTGATGGACAGCAACGTTCCCTACGAGATCCACCAGCCATCACACTGAGCCCGCGGGCCGAGCCTGCCAGTGCAAATGCTCTGGAAACGACGTGTGGATCTGGGCAGCACCAGCATGAGTCTGAAACACGACCATACATGGCCTCGTCGATGCAATGTGGGGGTGTGGACTACAGCGTTTCCAAAATGAAATGGGAACACCCCGTTTTGGGCCATGACAGTGTTTTTTCTGGAACCTGAATACACCCACCCACTCATCGCATTCATGGCCAAGCAAGTATGTCCAAGGAGACCGAAGTGGTGATTGCCTTTGGGAATGCCTCCTGGAAGCAAGGGAAGGGATAGGCATCCAGTCCCAGGAGACTCAGGTTTGCCAAGTATTTCGAGCAATTCCACCACCACCAGAGACGACCACCAGACCCATCCGTCTCCAAGATCCATGTGTGCTCGGTGAACGAGTTCAACACATCCCAGGTATGCTCACATTGTCGGGAAGCCAAACGACTCGAGTCACCCGAGTATCTTGATATCGAGAAACCACACTTTGTCCGGAGCTGTGCAAGCTGCCATACGCTGTGGGATCGAGACATCAATGCAGCCAGGAACATGATCTCGGTATGCCAGTCGATCATCGCCACAGGAGATCGACCGAGTGTATTCAAGACTGTGCTTCCCAAACCAACAAAAACAAAGCGATTGCCAACGAAGACAGGAGTGCAATGCCATGGCCTACCCGCTGGGCCTACAAGTCAGTCAGCGGGCATCTGAAGCCAGAAAGGAACTGTCCCGTTTTTTTCTGGATAGACTGTAAGCACAGCCTCCACGGGAGCACGCGCGCCTTTGGTTGTCACACCGACAAAGAAACCGGCTGTTGCGAGGGCGCGTGGATGCGAGATGCAATCTGCGTGCTTCTTTGTCTGCCTTGTTTGGAATGGGGATGTATGTCCAATTGCGCCGACGCGATGGATGGGCTGGTCGGCCGAGACAAACAGAGGAGGGCGTGCGAATCGATGCCAGCCGAGGCGTCTCCATCACAGAAGGTCGTTCGCCGAGTATCTTTGTGGTGGTGGGGTGAGTGGGCCAGCGCAGCCAGCCCACAGCGCAAACACTTCTGCGAGTGGGCTTGGTCGACTTGGTGGGCCTGGTGGGCCTGGTGGGCGAGCGCGCTGCTTCCACATGCCAGCGAACAGGTTCGGGACAGGGCGGGCAGGCCACCAGCACGCAGTCCTGCTTGAAACCCAAGGTTCGATCAGCCGGCGCGTGCTGTCGAGTACCTGTTTGCCGCCTCCGAGACTGCAAGTAGATAAAAGGTGGCATTCTGCTCGGGGGGAAAAGTCTCTTCACGCCCAGCTCTTCCGCCGCCATCTGCATCGAAATGAAGCTGATTCTCTCTGCCGCCGCTGCCGCCCTCGTTGCTGCCACCAGCGTCTCTGCCTGGGTTGTCTCTGGCCCTCAGGTTGGAGCCGAAGGCAAGGTACAGTCCTGTCGATTCCATCGTGTCTGCAATGTGTTTCGCTCGGCCCGGCTCTGCTGCTATTGCCACCCGAGATTCTCATAGGACGATGCCATTGCATACTGCCCCGCCAGGTCTGGCCCATCCCCAGCAAGTGCTGGAAAACCCTCGATGGCAAGCCCACCCTGAACGTCTGCCATCGTGGTTCTCGCTTCCACCTCCCCGAGGAAAGTGCTGGCGCCTACTGGGAGTCTGTCCTCCAGAACTGCGACGTGAGTATCGCCCGACCCGATCGGCTTCCATCAGCCCATGCTCGCTGGATAACTGCCCAGCCAGCCAGACGCGAAGCTGTATGCTGATCCATCACTCGCTACCGCCAGTACACCGAGCCCGATATTACCTTCTCCAAGGACGGCGTCGCCATGGCCAACCACGACCTCTTCCTCAACCCTGGCCTTGATATCTCGGACCCTTTCTTCACCGGCAAGGACCGAAGCCGCGTAAGTGTGGTTCCTTGTATCTGCTTCATCTCGTCTCGCCGTCGACAGTCCCGCGATCGCTGTTGGCACCTGCTCACTAGCTGCCATTTCCTGTCATTGCGTTGGCTTGCAGTGGGTCACCAAGGAGGATCAGTACCAGCAGATCAACGCCTCCTACTGGGTCAGCGACTTTACCGCCAAGGAGATCAAGGATCACGCCTTCATCATCCAGAACGCCGCCATGACCTGTGAGTCGCTCTGCCCACTGTCGACCCCGACTTTGGATCCGTTGCCCCCGACAGATGGCAGCACTATGGATGGGATTGCAGATGTTGATGTTGATGTTGATTCCTTTGTGCAGACCGCCCCAAGTTCTACAACCACCTCTTCCCCATGCTCACCATCGAAGAGTACTACCAGACCGTCATGAACGTCTCGGCCCTGACCAACACCATGACTGGACTCATTCCCGAGATCAAGTCGTCCTTCTACCACAGTAAGTCACATGCACATCTTGCAACCTCTCCCCCTCATTGATCGCGGTCGGCCCGGGGCTTCTGCGGGTGCACACCGCAACTGACGTGTTCGCCGATATCACCCCGCCAGACACCCAGGTCCTCAACAAAACCGACCTCTCCGCCATCAACTACTTTGACAATGCTGTCCCTGGCGGCAAGTGGCCCAGCAACTACGAGTTCCGCGCCGAAGAGTCCACCATCGCCACTCTGAAGAAGCTCGGTCTCCCCACCAAGAACCACCCTGTCATCATCCAGTGCTTCGGTGAGTATCTTTGTCGGCTGGCTGTTGACGATCGCCACTCAGCCAGACTCGATCCAGACTCGATCCTAACAGCGCAATCGGCTGTCCACAGAGTGGGCCACCATCGAGTACCTCGCCCGCACCTACCCCAACCAGAGCATGTTCCGCGGCCTGCTCTTCCTCGTCGATGCCAACTGGTGGGCTCTCACCAACAAGGGCCTGGATGCTGTTGCCGCCGTCGCCAAGGAAACCGGCAACCAGTAAGTGTGGTGCTGTGCAAATCAGAGGTACATCTCAAACCAATCCGTACAACACACCGGCTGACCATCGAGTCTCTCCTTTACCAGGATCTACGTTGGCCCCTGGAAGGATGCCACCTGTGAGTCCCAGTTTCAATCTTGCACTATCGCGATCTTGCCGACAGCTCCATGTTGCCTTGGTGGCGGGCTGATCCCTCGGGCCCA
The DNA here is from genome assembly GCF_025602895.1 of Polychytrium aggregatum. NCBI lineage: Eukaryota > Fungi > Chytridiomycota > Chytridiomycetes > Polychytriales > Polychytrium > Polychytrium aggregatum. The sequence continues at coordinate 22,753 of NW_026516473.1, read as the reverse complement.
TTGATGCCGACCAACATTTTGAATTGCTGACATCTGGTCTTAATTTTTCTTCTTGCGCAGACGACGGCGAGCCTCTGTATATCCTCCAGTCCTACAACATCAACATCTACGATGAGTCCCGCACCGCCCTCGTCTACCCCGGCTACGACCGTGAGTGTCGATCGGGAGTGTCGAGCGGGACAGACAGATGAGCTGCAGCGTCCATCCGAGCATCAGCTCTTTCATGGCCTCAAACTAACATCTCTCTCGCAATCTACCCTTGCTCCTATTCAGCCCGCGATATCATTGAGCCCGCCGTGAGTAGCCCAAGCCGAATTAGATGCAATGCTTGCCTGGCTGAGTTTGACGTCCGCTCCATCAAATCTTGTCCATCGGGCTAATTCCGCTTTTCACTCTCGCAGAGCCTCGTTGCGGCTATCCACCAGCGCGGCCTCTACTACTACCCCTACACCTACTACGACTCTCGCCAGTCGCTCTCCTACAGTAAGTCTGCTCGCATTCCGTCGGCGCGACCTCGATCTCTGTCGCTCAAGTTACCAACACATCTCTTTACTCTCCTCCATGCCCGCTCTAGGCTGCATGTCCTCCATCCCCAAGGACTTTGACATGAACTCGCTCCACTACAAGCCTGTCCCCTGCCCCCAGAACAAGCGTGACGAGTTCTTCCAGCACTACGCCATGGGCACTGACGCCATGTTCATCGAGAACCAGGCCGAGGCCAACCAGCTCCGCGACGAGTACAACACGTAAGTTGCATTTTTGGAAGACAACAAGGTCCCCCTCTGCGATGATCTAGAGCTGGTCGATAGCCCTGGTCAGATTGCTGTGCAGTCAACATGCCACAAAATACTAACCATGGTATGAAATTCCTTCACGATCCCAGCATCCTGCTGCTCAAGTGCCGCGAGAACTACCTCAAGAACGCCGCCAGCGACAACTTCAACTGGCCCCCTGGTCCCAGCAACCACACCCACAAGTGCCGGGCCTAAGCGTGCCGTAGTCAGTCGGCGCACAAGATCGCCCAATCCATCGCAGCTACCGGAACCCTTTGCTGGTCCTCATGCACATCTACATCCACTTCGCCATCTTTGCCCCTGCACCGGCTCCCATCTATTCATTTCCATCCATCCGTCTCTCCTGAACTCACTCTCACCCCACCCGTTGCCCTCCTCCAAGACATCCCACCATACTCCTCAATCTATGATCCCTCCATCGCTGCTGAGTCGTCCTGGTTGCCAGGTATCCCGCGGAAGTAATCGCAAATAGAATTCTTTGTCGACTCGACCATGTCATTCCGATCGCTGCTCTTGACCTATACCCAACCCCGATACATGGGAACACACGCGCACTGTTCACATCGGCAAGCTTTCGAGCAAAGCACCCCATGTCGGTTGGTGCTAGAAGCGCCGATGCGGGACCAGGGTCGGTGGAAGGGCATCGGGGATCTCTGCCCAGCCCTTGGTCTTGATTTCGGCGAGCCACATTGCAACGATGAACTCGTCTGAATCCAAATATCCATCTGGTGTCCAAGCGATATGGAAAGTGCGTCAGCGTGTCGCTCTGGCTTTATCAGCTCGTTCAAGGTGGTGAGCCAGCAATCCATCAATATCGTAGCAGCTTCACCTTGAGTCCAGTCGGCGAGCTTCCAAATCTTGGCGAGTGTGCCATTGTCGAGCTGAGACGCCTGGAGTACCGGACGCACCACAGCCCCGGAGAGCTTGCCATCCACGGGACTAAGGGCAGCGAATCGATTCAACAACGCTTTGCGGTCGATCGACTCTATCCGCAGCGACCACGTTAGCGAGGCAGTGATGCAGCGTCAAGCGCTGTGCAAGCGAGTTTGGAATGGAAGGAGCAATGACTCCGCACTGGCCGACCGACCGAACCCACCCCAATTCCACAGTTGCTCAGGAGACGGAGTCGCTAGGGTTTCATGTGTCCCTTCGACGCTGGCAAAGTTCTCGAAAGGATTCTGGAAGATTTGTGGGACCGTGGGTGTGTTCTGAGGGAAGCGTTTGATGAGCTCGGGAAGGTCTACCGAAATAGCCTGGGCGCGGAGGATGATATATAACAGACGAAGCGAGTCATTAGAGCCCGTGCCGGCGACCGTAGGCAGAACGCCCGGCTATCGGATATGCGCAATTACGACCAGCCACCATGGCTGTGACTGTCAATTGCCCTGAGTGTGATCTCCCCACTGGCCAGCCAGCCGAAATATGAATGTACTGAAGGCCATGTGTAAGGAGTGAACAAGCGCAAGGACGAAGACCAAGTGCTTGGTATGAGCTTTATTAGCTTTTAGCCCCGAACACCAAAGAACAAGTTTTGTTCGAACTGGTGTTCAACATAGGCTCTGTCAAGACTGGACAACGGGGCAAGCAGGGAAGCGCGCAAGAGTCCTAATGCAAGACTCGAACGTAGGGAGAGGAGCGGGGACTGGACTGGGACACAGAGTGTCAAGTGTGAAGCCAAAGTTTTATTCTAGATCCAAGGCTTAGGATACTAAAAATACAAAGTGGCAAGACGAAGGCAAAAGACAGAGGCTGGTCGGAGGGCTATTTATGCGAGCGCCAAGGATCGACGTTGCAGAGCGAGGGGGCAGGAGCGAAGCAGCGGCGGGGAGGGCGAAGCAGCGAGCGAAGCAGGTGGCGGCCGTGACTCGGGATCCGTGAGTCAGCGGGCGTCAGTGGCGGCGGCATGGCGGCGCCAAGGCGTCAGGCGGCGTCGAGGCGGCGTCGTGGGCGTAACCCACGACCAACAGCAAGGAAGCGGGAACGGAACACAGACAGCGCGCGTGCTGGCGGGAAGACAACAAGGCAGCACAGCGCGGGAAACAAACAAACAGAAGGAAGGGAAAGCGCTAAGGCAGGCAAACAGAAAGGAAAGGGCAAAGGCAAAGGAAGGAAGAGGGCAAAGGCAGAGGGTGTTCATGACACTACCCCCCTCTCAAGGCCCGAGCTCCGAGAGGGCCAGGCTTCGAGGGATGAGAGGAGTGGTAGGCTGCGACAGGCTCCGGACAATGTGCAAGATTGCTGGCGGGCTCCCAGGTGCAATCCATCACCGTGTAGCCACGCCAGTGCACAAGATACTGGAGCTTACCTCGGAACAGCCTGGAGTCCAGGATCTGTTCGACTTCCCATTCGTCGTGGCCGTCGACTTGGATGGGTGGAGGGGGCGGGATGATTCGACCTGGGATCTTGTCATCGGCGGCAGGCTCGAGGAGGGAGACGTGGAACACCGGATGGATGCGCATGGACGAGGGCAAGTCCAACTTGAAAGCGCGGGAATGTTAGAGTCCAAAGGGGACTCAACGGCAAAAGAAGAAGTGAGCTCGAAGTGAGCTCAGGGAAGGCAAGGGTAAAGTCCGAAGTGGACTCGGAGAGGGAGCGAGGGAAGCAAAGATCCGTTCAAGATAAGACTAGTCTCGAAATGAGACGTGAGGAACACTCAGAGAATAAAGTAGAAGGCACTTTATTTAGTCCTATTTTGAACGCTGAGGTTCGACTACACATCGCGGGGGTCAGGCTATTTATAGACAAGTCCGGACTTGGCAGCGAAGGGCGGCCAAGGGAGGGAAAAGTGGGCGATCGAGCAGGGCGAAGGGGGCGATGCACGAACGAGGGCCGAGAAGGACCACCGAGACAGGCAGAGAACCAAAGCGAGGGAGGCGCAAGCAAAAGCGAAGCACCTGGCAGGAGAAACGTGCAAAGGCGAAGCAATGTGACTCAACGTCCAAGAAGCGGATTGGTCAAGTATAAGGTTGGGGCAAATGCATGCGAGATGAACAAGAGATCGGGGCGGTCAGGCAGGTCATGAGTCACCGGTGGTGGGACACATGACCGGCAGCCGAATTGCAACCAATCGCAGCAAGGCGCGTGCACAAACAAACCGGCGCGTGCGAAGAAGACAAAGGAAGCGGAGCAGCGCGGGGAAACGGAAGTGCGGAAGGAGCGGAAATGGCAGGCAAAAGGCGGAAAATTGGAGGGGAACTGCAAAGCTACACACAAACAAACAGAAAGGCAAAAGAACAGCCAAGTGTGCAGTCAAAGTGGAGAACAAGCAGAAGCTATCCCTAACATCATCCCCTTCCTTAGCGACGAACTCCGGGCGTCGCCTTCGGCTTTGAGGGATAGCGAAGGTGGAAGTCAGCAACAAGATCAGTGGCGTGGGAAACATTGGCAGCGGGCTCCCAAGACCGGTCAGTCTCGGAATAGCCCTTCCACTGAACCAAGTACTGTAAGCGACCACGGAAGAGCCGAGAATCGAGAACAGTCTCGACCTCAAACTCTTCCTGGGAGTCAACAAGAATGGGTGGAGGTTCGGGTTGGGTGAACTCGGGAACAATGTCCTTCGTTCGGGGTTCAAGGAGGGATACATGAAAGACGGGGTGGACTTTGAGTGTGGAAGGGAGTTTAAGTTCAAAGGCAACGGGGTTGATGCGGCGAAGAACTTTAAAGGGGCCAAGCTTTTTCTGATCAAGCTTGTTGGAGGGACGAAGGGTGCGGATGTGGCGACGATCAAGAAAAACGAGGTCGCCAACGGAGATGTCGGGAGTGGGGAGACGGGATTTGTTGGCCTGCAAAGTGTAGGACTCTTGGGCAACCCGGAGGTTGGCCTTGAGATCCTCGAGAACGGTCTGAAGTCGGTCGACACGTTCTTCGGCAGAGGGCACAACAGAAGGATCACGGATGATGGAGGGATCAAAAATGGGGTGATGGCCATGGACTGCAAAGAAGGGAGTCATGCCAGTGGAGGTGTTTTCCGAGTTGTTGTAAGTGAACTCGGCAAGGGGAAGGTGAAGGGTCCAGTCGTCTTGCAGGTAATTGCAATGGATACGCAAATACTGCTCGATGACCTGGTTGAGAACCTCGGTCGAACCGTCGGTCTCGGGGTGGAAGGCAGAAGAAAGGGAAATCTTCGTCTTCAGAAGCTCATTGAAGCGCCTCCAGAAGGCCGAAGTAAACTGAGTTCCTCGGTCCGAAACAATAGACCGGGGACAACCATGCAAGCGGAAGATGTGGGAGAGGAAGAGTTCGGCGGTTTGCTCGCCTGTAACCGTCTTCGTGGTGGGCACAAAGTGTGCTTGTTTGGACAGGCGGTCCTTAACCACGAAGATGGAGTCAAAGCCGTTCGAAGGTGGGAGATCCGTGATGAAGTCCATCGACAGGTCCCACCAACGTTCGGAAGGAACGGGGAGAGGGTGAAGTAAACCATAAGGGGAGTGACGGGACGGCTTGGCTCGCTGGCACGCTTCACAATTAGCAATGAAGCGACGCACAGACTTACGACGCCGGGGCCAGTGAAAGTCCCGGGAGATGAGCTCAACGGTCTTGGCAAGACCAAAGTGACCAGCGGCAGCGGAGCAGTGACGTTGCTCAAACACTTTGAGCTGGAGCTCGGGGGAAGGGACAACGATCAGGTCTTTAAAGTAAAGGAGACCGTCACGGAAGGAGTAATCGCCATCAAGACGTTTGGCGTTGAAGTCAGAAAGAAGGGAACAAGAAAGGGTGGCAGCTCGAATCTCGGAAAGAAAATCGGGGTTCGAGCCGATAACGGTGATGCTGTCGAGAGAAATAGACTCGAACAGCTGAAGGAAGTTGGTGGAGTGGAGGGAGTCACCAGGCTTTATCTCAAAGTCAGAACGGCGACTGAGAGCATCGGCTTTGGTGTTGAGGCGACCAGGGCGGTGGTAAATGCGAAAAGCAAAATCAGAAAGGAATTGGGCCCACCGGAACTGGCGGCGAGAAAGTTGGGAAGCGGAAGTGAACCGGGTGAGGTTCTGGTGATCAGAGAAAACAAGAGTGGGATGATCGGGGTCGGCAGCCATCAAGTAATGACGCCAGGCAGTAAAGGAATCGACAATAGCAAGGAGCTCTTTGTCGTGGGTGTCATAATTCACCTCGGCGGGACGGAATTGCCGAGAGTGAAAAGCAACGGGGTGAAGAGCGCCGTCAGGGTCAAACTGGGAAAGGACGGCACCCAGAGCAAAGTCAGAAGCATCGGGCTCGATGACAGCGGGTTTGGAGAAATCAAAGTAACGAAGAATAGGTGCGGAAGTGAATGAACGTTTAAGAGAATCAAAAGCCTCTTGGGCCTCGGGAGACCAAGAGAAGGTGGAGGATTTGGTGGTGAGTGAAGTCAAAGGACGAGCAAGTGCGGAAAAGTCCTTGACGAAGCGGCGGTAAAAGTTTGCGAAACCAATAAAAACTTGGATGTCGCGAGCAGAAGAGGGAACAGGCCAAAGGGAAACGGCCTCGACCTTGGCAGGGTCCATTTTAATGCCATCGGCAGAAATGATCATGCCGAGAAAGTCAACTTCAGAAAGGTCAAAAGAACACTTGGCCGGATTGACCTTAAGAGAGTGTTCACGAAGGCGAGAAAGAACAAGCTTAACATGCTCCTCATGCTCCAGGGGATCTTTTGAGAAGATCAGGATGTCGTCAAGATAAATGACAACACAGACACCAAGGAGGTCCGAGAAGATGTCGTTCATAAAAAACTGAAAAGCAGCGGGGGCATTCGAAAGACCAAAGGGGATAACATTGTACTCGTAAGAGCCAGATTTGCAAACAAAAGCAGTCTTCCACTCATCGCCCTTCTTGACACGAACCAAGTGGTAAGCATCAGGAAGGTCAAGGTGTGAGAAGACGCGGGCAGAAGAAAGTTTATCCAGAAGATCCTGGAAGAGGGGAAGAGGGTAGCGGTTCTTCTTCGTGATGGCATTGAGGCCCCGGTAGTCGACGCAAAGGCGAAGACCACCATTGGGCTTCTTCACGAAGAAGCAGGGAGCACCAACGGGAGAAGAGGATTTGGAGATCCAACCACGTGCGAGGGCGTTGGTCAGATACTCCGAAAGAGCAGATTCCTCGGCCGGGGACAAAGGATAGACTTTCCCCGGCTTTGGCAAACGAGGTTCCTTTCCATCCTCGGTCCGTACAAACTCAATAGACAAGTCATACGGACGGTGAGGAGGCAAGGAAGAAGGAGGGTCAGACTTGAGGCTGAAAACGTCGCCAAACTCATTGTATTTGAGCGGGACACCTCGAGAGTCAACAGGGGTGCCAGACTCGGCATACACCTTCGTCGTGAGCACGGACCTTATCGACACCGTAGGATACGTCTCCGGCGAAGGAGGACGGATATCCATTTGGGCAGCGAAAATGTCGAGCTTGTCTTCCCGTGCAAGACGGAGAAGACTCGCCGCATTAACGAGCTCAATGTCGGGCGAAGATAAAGCCGTTGGCTCTTCAGAAAGCGAAGCAGAGTCAAGGCGGGAAGAAAGGGAAGGCGAAGTGCCAAAGGAGGGAACCGGTGTAAGGGAAGGACCGGAGGGAGGAGTCAAAGGCGAAGTGCCCGAAGGGGGAGGCGAATAGCCGGAAGGGGACGAAGTGTCCAAGGAGGAAGCAGAGACATCCGCGAGGATGTGTCCATCAGCAAGGCAAGAGGGATCGGAGAACGAAAGGGAGAGGGACTTCCAATTGACAACTGGATTATGCAAGCGCATCCAGGGAAGACCAAGAGTGATGGGAGTGGTGGAGAGTCGAGTCACAAGAAAAGAAATCGACTCGGTGTGGGAACCAATGGTCAACGTCACAGGAACGGTTTGGAAACGAATGAAACCGGCCGAAGAACCATCAGCAAGGGAAACGGAGTAGGGAGTAGAAAGAGGGATAAGAGAGAGTTTATGGAGATCCGCAAAGGCAGGATCAATGAGGGCAAGAGCGGTGCATCCATCATCAATAAAGACAGAAAGGGAGATGGAGACCGGGCCAGAAAGACTCATGACGACAAGGGTGGCCGGAAGAAGAAGCTTATCGTCCGATAATGACGAGTCAGAGGGGGAAGATGTTCGTATCGCCGAACAGACCACCTCGCTTACTTGCGAGGTGCTGCTCGGCTGTGGGCATTTCCCGAGTTCCGTTTGACCAGAACCGGGCACTGCTGAACATCGCGACTGCCGGGACAAGACTTTTCCCCGCAGTACAGGCAGAGACCCTGCTCACGACGTCGCTTTTTCTCGACGTCGGAGAGCTTAGCAGGGCGGACCGAGACAGAGTCAAGGTCCATGGGAGTGGGTGCAGAAGAGGAGGAAGAAGAAACATGCGCGGGAGAATGGTGGTGATGGGGAGCAGAGCGAGAAGAAGGAGGAGGAGGTTGGGAACGGGAGGAGATCTTGAGACGATGGAGGGCATCGTCGTACTCGACCGCTGCCTTGATCAACTCAGGCAGGGAAGCGGGAGCGGGGCGGAGACCGATGAGGTGGAACTTGACCTCAGACTTCAAACCCTCCTTGAAGAAGTGCATCTTGGTGGGTTCATCAGTCTGGACGCGGGCGGCGAGCTGGACGAAGCGGGTGGCGAAGGCTTGGCAGGACTTGAGCTGGACCAAGCGCTTGAGGTCGTTCAAGGCCTTATCTTGCGAGGAGGCCGTGTCCTCACCGAAGGTCGACTTGAGGGCAACTTCAAAATCCGCGAAGGAAGCCGGGAAGCGGTTGGCCATGTAGAAGGCGGCCTCGTACCACTTGAAGGCTTCACCGCGGAGGAAGGAGGTGGCGTACAGGACCTTCTGGCGCTCGGGCGCGAAGAAGGCAGGATCGGCGAGGAAAACCAGGTGGCACTGGGCGAGGAAGGCCGTCGTTTCATCGCGGGAACCTAGGAACTCCTTGGGCTTGTTGACCTGGTAGACCTGGCGGGGAGCGGCGGCGGGAGCTTGCAGATCTTGGATCTGACGATGGAGAGCAGCGTTCTGGGTCATGAGGGCGTTCATACGCTCCTCCATGCGCGCCAGATACGCGTTGAGGTCTGCAGGGGGTGCAGCAGGCTCAGCCATCGGATCGACGAGGGAAAGAGAGGCGAAAGAAGAAGAAAGGCCGGGAAGCCAAGAGGGAGCGTTCAAAATGATGTTAGAGTCCAAAGGGGACTCAACGGCAAAAGAAGAAGTGAGCTCGAAGTGAGCTCAGGGAAGGCAAGGGTAAAGTCCGAAGTGGACTCGGAGAGGGAGCGAGGGAAGCAAAGATCCGTTCAAGATAAGACTAGTCTCGAAATGAGACGTGAGGAACACTCAGAGAATAAAGTAGAAGGCACTTTATTTAGTCCTATTTTGAACGCTGAGGTTCGACTACACATCGCGGGGGTCAGGCTATTTATAGACAAGTCCGGACTTGGCAGCGAAGGGCGGCCAAGGGAGGGAAAAGTGGGCGATCGAGCAGGGCGAAGGGGGCGATGCACGAACGAGGGCCGAGAAGGACCACCGAGACAGGCAGAGAACCAAAGCGAGGGAGGCGCAAGCAAAAGCGAAGCACCTGGCAGGAGAAACGTGCAAAGGCGAAGCAATGTGACTCAACGTCCAAGAAGCGGATTGGTCAAGTATAAGGTTGGGGCAAATGCATGCGAGATGAACAAGAGATCGGGGCGGTCAGGCAGGTCATGAGTCACCGGTGGTGGGACACATGACCGGCAGCCGAATTGCAACCAATCGCAGCAAGGCGCGTGCACAAACAAACCGGCGCGTGCGAAGAAGACAAAGGAAGCGGAGCAGCGCGGGGAAACGGAAGTGCGGAAGGAGCGGAAATGGCAGGCAAAAGGCGGAAAATTGGAGGGGAACTGCAAAGCTACACACAAACAAACAGAAAGGCAAAAGAACAGCCAAGTGTGCAGTCAAAGTGGAGAACAAGCAGAAGCTATCCCTAACAGGGAACCGACTTGAGCGACGATCTTGAACGGCCCAAGCTTGGTGTGGTCGAGCTTGGCCGTGGGTCGCTGGGTCTTGATGTTCTTGGCGGAGAGCCAAACTCGGTCTCCAATCTTGAACGGAGGGGAAGGGGAGTGGCCGGGGTCGTAGAACTTGGCTTGGGAGTCCTGGGCAAGGGCGATGTTGAACTTGAGTTCATCGTGGAGGGAGTGAATGGCTCGGGCTTGATCGTCGGCGACGGAGGCATTCTTGGTGGTGCGGGGAAGGGCGACGGAAAAACGAGGGTGGTAGCCGGTGTAGGCAAAGAAGGGGGAGCAGCCGAGGGTTGCTTGAGAGGTGTTGTTGTAGGTGAACTCGGCGTGAGGGAGAAGCTGGGCCCAGTCGTCTTGCTGGAAGTTGATGAAGCAGCGGAGGTACTGCTCGAGGATGGCGTTGACCCGCTCGGTCTGGCCGTCGGTCTGCGGATGGAACGCAGTCGACATCTTGTGCTTGATCTTGAGGCGGGTCAGGACGGCTTGGAAGAACTTGGAGGCAAAGGTAGATCCTCGGTCTGAGACGATATCGTCTGGAAGACCGTGCTTGGTGAAGACGTGCTCGACAAACATCCGAGCAGTGTCCTCGGCGTTGGCCTCGTTGCTTGACGGGACGAAGTGGGCCATCTTGGTGAAGCGGTCGACAAACACACAGATGGCTGTGTGTCCAGAGGACTCGGGAAGCTGGGTGATGAAGTCGACGGAGACAGAAGACCAAGGGCGATCGGGAACAGGGAGCGAGGCAAGGAGTCCGTAGGGCTTGTGACGGGAGTGCTTGTTCCGCTGGCAGGTGTCGCATCCGGAGACATACTCCTTGATGTAGCGACGCATGGTCGGCCAGTGGAAGGTCCGGGAGACGAGCTCGAAGGTCTTGGCGACGCCGAAGTGGCCGGCGGTCGGCGAGTCGTGGCACTCGACGAGAATCTTGCGCTTGAGCTCGGGAACATCGGGGACGCAGACGAGACCTTCAAAGAGCAGAAGGTCGTTGTCGACGGAGTAGCCGGGACAGGAGGCAGGGTTCTTGAGGACTTGGGACAGGATCGGACCAAAGGTAGAGTCCTTCTTGAGGTTTGACTTGATGAGGGCGGCGATATCCTCGGACTCGGGGGCAACGGGAACAGCTCGGAGGGCGGAAACGAAGAGTTTTGGTGGCAGCAGGGTCTGGGTGTTCGGGGAGCTACGAGAGTCACCCCCCTCCTTAGGGAACTTGTCCTTGCGGGAGAGGGCGTCGGCGGCATTGTTGAGGGTTCCGGGTCGATACCTGATGACGAAGTTGTAATCGCCAAGGATCTCGGACCAACGGACTTGGCGACGGCTGAGGTTGCGGGAGGTCTGGAAGTATTCGAGGTTCTTGTGGTCGGTGACGACCTCGGTGGCTTGGGAGGAGAACTCGAGGTAGTGTCTCCATTGCTTGAAGGCTGCGACGATGGCGAGAAGTTCCTTATCATAGATTTGATAATTCATTTCCGCATCGAGCAGCTTCCGGGAGTAGAAAGCCACGGGGTGCAGGAGGCCTTCGTCGTCGCGCTGACTGAGAACAGCGCCAAGAGCATAGTCAGATGCGTCGGCTTCGATGACGCACTGACGCTCGGGGTCGAAGTGGCGGAGGACAGGACCGGTGCTCAGGCATTCCTTAAGCTTCAGGAATGACGTTTGAGCCGAGGGAGACCAGGAGAACTTGATGTCCTTCTTCAGGAGGTCCGTCAGCGGGGTGGCGATCTTGGAGTAGTCCTTGACGAACCGACGGTAGAAGTTCGCCAGGCCGAGGAAGACTTGGATGTCGTGGGCAGATCGGGGGATCTCCCACTCCTGGATGGCCTTGACCTTGTCGGGATCCATGGAGATTCCATCGGGCGAGATGATGAACCCGAGGAAGGCGACGGAGGACTGGTCGAACTCACACTTTTCAAGCTTGAGTGAGAGTCCGGCGTCTTGGAGCTTGGTCAGGACTTTCTTGACATGAGCCTCGTGCTCGGCAGGATCGGAGGAGTAGATGAGGATGTCGTCCAGGTAGACGACCACGAACTGGTCAAGGTATTCTCGGAGGACATCGTTGACGAAGGCTTGGAACGAGGCAGGAGCGTTGGTCAAGCCGAACGGCATGACGTTGTACTCGAAATGGCCGTAGCGGCAGCGGAAGGCCGTCTTCCACTCTTCACCTTCAGCGATGCGCAAAAGGTTGTATGCGCCTCGCATGTCGAGCTTGGTGAAGATCTTGGCCTTGCCGAGGTTGTCGAACGTCTCGGCAATCAGAGGAAGGGGACAGCGGTTCGGCACGGTGATCTTGTTCAGGGCCCGGTAGTCGACGCAGAGACGGAGGGAGCCATCCTTCTTCTTGACGAACAGGACTGGGGCACCGGCAGGGGACTCGGAACGGCGGATGAAACCCTTGGAGAGGTTCTCTTGGATGTAGGTGTGGAGGGCGTCCATCTCCGGCTTGGAGAGGTTGTAGACGGGCCCAAACGACGGAGACGCACCTTCGACCAACGGGATCGTGTGGTCGTAAGGGCGGTGCTGGGGGAGCTTGTCGGCCTCGGACTTGGACAACACCTTGGCAAAGGACGAGTACTTGGAGGGGACAGAGGGCTCGGCCTTGGGCTTGGCTCCAGCGTCGACGGAGCAGAGGGACAGGACTCGGGCAGCATCCAAGAGGAACACTTCCAGGCCTTCCTTCTGGACGGCGTGCTGGAAGGGGATGCTGCCGATCAGGCTGACGCTGGGCAGGGACTGGGTCTTGGTCTTGGTCTTTGGGACGGCAGGAGGCAAGGCAGGACTGGGCTTGGGCACGGCAGGAGGCAAGGCAGGGAGGATCTCGGGCTCGGCTGGGGACTCGGCTGGGGACTTGGCAGGAACAATCTTGGACTCGGGCAGGGACACGGCAGGCTCGGCGGGGACCTCAGCAGGGGACTCGGCAGGGCTGGACCTAGAGGACTGTGGCTCGGGAGAGAACGGGGAGGCCAAACTGTGGATAGAGGTGCAAGGCAAGAAAATAGAGTCATGGTGCCAGTCAAAGTAGGGTTTGTGTTTCTTGATCCAATCCATACCCAAGATGATCGGGTATGAAGCCAAGGGAATCAGCGCGAACGAGATTTGTTCATAGTGGCTGATGCCTGTGATCATAGAAACACAAACTCCAAGACTAGACTCCATCGAAGAACCATCGGCAAGAGTGATGACGAAAGAAGTTGCAAAGGTGGGGAGAGCGTGGGTTGCGGCGAATCCAGTGTCCATAAACGAAGTAACCGCGCCGGTATCGATCATGGCGGTTGCCCGTATGGACTCTGGACCGCACAGCAGAGTCACAGCGAGGGAGGGCTGACGTTGGATGTCAGGCTCGGGAGGCGAAGACGAAGAAGCAAGAGCAGTGGAAACGGTGGCAATGGTGACGGGGGCAAGATGGCAAAAGGCAGAAGAGTGATTTACCGTGGAGACATTTACAGGAGGAAGATTTATGACATGATTGACGCCTAGGAAAGCTCCTCCGACCTTTTCTAGGCAGAGAAGTTTTCCTGGTCGTCAAGTTTATTCACATCAACGACAGCCAAAGAAGCATCGATGGCAGCCAAGCGGGAGGATGCCTTATTGGGGCAGCGAAGGGCAATGTGCCCTTCCTGCTTGCAATAAAAGCAGCGGTTGGCAGCACGGAGGGCGGCCTTGTCCTCGGCGGTCAGCCTGCGAGCGGAGGCCTGGCTGAGGTCCATGGGCTGCGGAACGTTGAAGGCTTGAGCGGGGCGAGGAGGAGGAGCAGGAGCGAAGGGACGAGGAGCCGGACGGAAGGGAGAGGAGCCGGACGAGCAGGAGCAGGAGCAGGAGCGGAGCGGTGGTTGGGACGGCGGGAACGTTGGTCCTCCTGGCGGTTGTCGATGGCGATCGCCGCTTGCATGAGATCTTCGAGGTTGTCGAAGGAGCGGCGGGAGAGTTCAGTCTTGAACCGAGGGCTTGAGTCCACTCTCGAAGTGGAACATGAGAGGGTCTTGGGACCAAGTGAGGAGGTGGACGGCTTGGCGGCGGTACTCGGCGGCATAGGCGGCGGCGGAGGTGACTTGGTAAAGCCTGACCATCTCGCGAGCAGCGGCGATGGTGGGCTGGACCTGGCCAAAGGCAGCACGGAGCCACTCGGAGAAACCGGCAAAGTCACGGATGGCAGGGGGAGAGCACTCGGGGTCTCTCTCCAACTGATCGATGTACGGCTGCATGTAGTCTGCAGCAGTACCATCGAGATAGGATAAGGCGTAGAACACCTTATCCCTTTCAGTCTGGAAGAGGGGAGGGTTGGACACGAAGGCCAGTCTGCAATGCGAGAGGAAGGCATTGCAGCGGCTCGGGTCCTTACCAGAGAAGCGATCAGGGGGACCTATCTGCCTGGTGGCAGAGTTGCGACCAACAGGGTTGTCCTCGGGGTCTTGGGCAGGATCATCGACGTCGTCAGGAACGCCGAAGTAGGGGCGACCTGCACGACGGATCGGGGCGGGAGCGGGAGCAGGAGGAGGTAGCTGGGCCTGGTAGCTGCGGAGGGCCTCCTGGACACTGGCGGCGACCACTTGGCGGACATCCTCTTCACGGCGAGCCAGGACCTGGTCCATACGATCGGTGATGCGGTTGAGCGCATCATCCTGATCGTGGAGGAACTTGGAAAAGTCCTGGAGAGAACGGGCGTTCTCGGCGGACTGGATAATGACCGCACGGATGGCCTGGAGCTCGGGCTCGGAAAGGCCAGAAGGGGAAGCCATTGGTAAAAGAGATAGAGAAGGGGACGGGGCAAAGGCAGGGCAAGTGGGGGGTTGTTGAAGGTCTTGCCAAGTGTCAAGACTGGACAACGGGGCAAGCAGGGAAGTGCGCAAGAGTCCTAATGCAAGACTCGAACGTAGGGAGAGGAGCGGGGACTGGACTGGGACACAGAGTGTCAAGTGTGAAGCCAAAGTTTTATTCTAGATCCAAGGCTTAGGATACTAAAAATACAAAGTGGCAAGACGAAGGCAAAAGACAGAGGCTGGTCGGAGGGCTATTTATGCGAGCGCCAAGGATCGACGCTGCAGAGCGAGGGGGCAGGAGCGAAGCAGCGGCGGGGAGGGCGAAGCAGCGAGCGAAGCAGGTGGCGGCCGTGACTCGGGATCCGTGAGTCAGCGGGCGTCAGTGGCGGCGGCTTGGCGGCGCCAAGGCGTCAGGCGGCGTCGAGGCGGCGTCGTGGGCGTAACCCATGACCAACAGCAAGGGAGCGGGAACGGAACACAGGCAGCGCGCGTGCTTGCGGTAAGACAACAAGGCAGCACAGCGCGGGAAACAAACAAACAGAAGGAAGGGAAAGCACTAAGACCGGCAAACAGAAAGGAAAGGGCAAGGGTAAAGGAAGGGAGTGGGCAAAGGCAGAGGGTGTTCATGACAAAAACCTGACCTGTGGCAGTACCAGTGGCAGTTCAGAAGCATGGGTAGCTGGGGAAGTACTCTGGGTACTTCGGGGGATACTTTGAGTACTCTGGGTACTCTGGGAACTGTGGGAACTCCAGCAACAGGCGAGTGATGGGAATACGCGCTAGAAGCGTGGGAACAGTGATACGTGTGCTACGTGTGCTACGTGTGCTACGTGTGTGACGGGGGGATACTACAGGCGATGTGTAGGATGACGGTAGTACTCAGAAGAGTCGAAGAATCGCTAAGATAGAATAGGCGCTGTGATCTCGCTGTGACCTCGGATTCTATATCACCCAGCCAGTTCTATCGGGCCCACTCTATAGTGGATCTGTGATCTGTGAAGTCCTTTGGACCTGGAGACCAGGGTTTGGCTCTAGAATTTTAAAATTTTAAAAAAAAACCCTCTGGCCATAGGCTGGAATCACGGGAGGATCACGGGCGAATGGCTGGGGTCTATCGGCACTGTGACCTCCCTGTGACCTCGGTTTCTATATGATCCAGGCAGTTCTATCTGGCTCACTCTACAGTGGGTCTGTGATCTGTGAAGTCCTTTGGACCTGGAGGACCAGGGTTTGGCTCTAGAATTTTAAAATTTTAAAAAACCCTCTGGCCATAGGCTGGAATCACGGGTGGATCACGGGCGGTGGATCACGGGTGGATCATAGCCGGATGCCTGGCTGGATTTTGAAATTTTAAAATTGAAGAGGCCTGGGCGGTCCAAAAGATGGGCCGAGATCACAGATTCCATAATGAGATCACAGCAGTTTGATCTTCAATGGGGATCTGTATGCTGAGGCGCGCTTCCTCTGTGTCCAAGTCCAAGTCATGGTAGCAGACGACGCTGTTTTATGTAGGCTGTGACCTCCCTGTGACCTCCCTGTGACCTCGGTGCCTATATGTTTGGGTACTTTTTACAATGCGTGGTGGGCACAACCAATGGGCACGTACTGGCCACGTACTGGCCACGTACGGGTCACCCAATGTGCGCGGCATCCACGATCACGCTCGTGTTTGAAGCCAGTGGAGTCTACTATAGAGGCTTTGGGCGGGTATAGGGCAAGCTGCTGCAGTCTCTCCTATGGTATCCTCTATCTCCGTATATGTTCTACTACTATTACTACTACTACTATTACTACTACTACTACCATACTACTACTATACTACTACTATACTCTTTTATTATATTGTATGATCTATTAGAATAGAATAGAAGAGAATAGAAGAGAATAGAATAGTATAGAAGAGAAGAGAATGGTATAGTATAGAATGGTATAGTACAGAAACAGCTACAATTGAATAGGATTGAATATATCATGGCTTGCTCACAGGCCAGGCCAGAGACCACGGGCTTTAGGCCTTGGTACTTAGGCTTTAGGCTCTAGGCTTTAGGCTCCGGTTCTTAGGCTCAGTGTCAAGCTGCAGCCTGTAATGGGTGTCTGGTCAGGGTTTGGTCTGGGCCGTGATAAGGCTATAGACATCAGCTCTTGCAGTGTTCTCTCTATATACTGCCCCAACACCAGCCCCAGTCCAGGCCTGAACGCGCGGTACAAGAGCGCAGGTCTGGGAACAGCCTAAACCCTGAGCCCTAAAGCCTAGCCTTAACCCAGGCCTGAGCTCCAGTATAGACTCGAGCCTTGGGTTCAGGCTAAAACCTGACCTGTGGCAGTACCAGTGGCAGTTCAGAAGCATGGGTAGCTGGGGAAGTACTCTGGGTACTTCGGGGGATACTTTGAGTACTCTGGGTACTCTGGGAACTGTGGGAACTCCAGCAACAGGCGAGTGATGGGAATACGCGCTAGAAGCGTGGGAACAGTGATACGTGTGCTACGTGTGCTACGTGTGCTACGTGTGTGACGGGGGGATACTACAGGCGATGTGTAGGATGACGGTAGTACTCAGAAGAGTCGAAGAATCGCTAAGATAGAATAGGCGCTGTGATCTCGCTGTGACCTCGGATTCTATATCACCCAGCCAGTTCTATCGGGCCCACTCTATAGTGGATCTGTGATCTGTGAAGTCCTTTGGACCTGGAGACCAGGGTTTGGCTCTAGAATTTTAAAATTTTAAAAAAAAAACCCTCTGGCCATAGGCTGGAATCACGGGAGGATCACGGGCGAATGGCTGGGGTCTATCGGCACTGTGACCTCCCTGTGACCTCGGTTTCTATATGATCCAGGCAGTTCTATCTGGCTCACTCTACAGTGGGTCTGTGATCTGTGAAGTCCTTTGGACCTGGAGGACCAGGGTTTGGCTCTAGAATTTTAAAATTTTAAAAAACCCTCTGGCCATAGGCTGGAATCACGGGTGGATCACGGGCGGTGGATCACGGGTGGATCATAGCCGGATGCCTGGCTGGATTTTGAAATTTTAAAATTGAAGAGGCCTGGGCGGTCCAAAAGATGGGCCGAGATCACAGATTCCATAATGAGATCACAGCAGTTTGATCTTCAATGGGGATCTGTATGCTGAGGCGCGCTTCCTCTGTGTCCAAGTCCAAGTCATGGTAGCAGACGACGCTGTTTTATGTAGGCTGTGACCTCCCTGTGACCTCCCTGTGACCTCGGTGCCTATATGTTTGGGTACTTTTTACAATGCGTGGTGGGCACAACCAATGGGCACGTACTGGCCACGTACTGGCCACGTACGGGTCACCCAATGTGCGCGGCATCCACGATCACGCTCGTGTTTGAAGCCAGTGGAGTCTACTATAGAGGCTTTGGGCGGGTATAGGGCAAGCTGCTGCAGTCTCTCCTATGGTATCCTCTATCTCCGTATATGTTCTACTACTATTACTACTACTACTATTACTACTACTACTACCATACTACTACTATACTACTACTATACTCTTTTATTATATTGTATGATCTATTAGAATAGAATAGAAGAGAATAGAAGAGAATAGAATAGTATAGAAGAGAAGAGAATGGTATAGTATAGAATGGTATAGTACAGAAACAGCTACAATTGAATAGGATTGAATATATCATGGCTTGCTCACAGGCCAGGCCAGAGACCACGGGCTTTAGGCCTTGGTACTTAGGCTTTAGGCTCTAGGCTTTAGGCTCCGGTTCTTAGGCTCAGTGTCAAGCTGCAGCCTGTAATGGGTGTCTGGTCAGGGTTTGGTCTGGGCCGTGATAAGGCTATAGACATCAGCTCTTGCAGTGTTCTCTCTATATACTGCCCCAACACCAGCCCCAGTCCAGGCCTGAACGCGCGGTACAAGAGCGCAGGTCTGGGAACAGCCTAAACCCTGAGCCCTAAAGCCTAGCCTTAACCCAGGCCTGAGCTCCAGTATAGACTCGAGCCTTGGGTTCAGGCTAAAACCTGACCTGTGGCAGTACCAGTGGCAGTTCAGAAGCATGGGTAGCTGGGGAAGTACTCTGGGTACTTCGGGGGATACTTTGAGTACTCTGGGTACTCTGGGAACTGTGGGAACTCCAGCAACAGGCGAGTGATGGGAATACGCGCTAGAAGCGTGGGAACAGTGATACGTGTGCTACGTGTGCTACGTGTGCTACGTGTGTGACGGGGGGATACTACAGGCGATGTGTAGGATGACGGTAGTACTCAGAAGAGTCGAAGAATCGCTAAGATAGAATAGGCGCTGTGATCTCGCTGTGACCTCGGATTCTATATCACCCAGCCAGTTCTATCGGGCCCACTCTATAGTGGATCTGTGATCTGTGAAGTCCTTTGGACCTGGAGACCAGGGTTTGGCTCTAGAATTTTAAAATTTTAAAAAAAAAACCCTCTGGCCATAGGCTGGAATCACGGGAGGATCACGGGCGAATGGCTGGGGTCTATCGGCACTGTGACCTCCCTGTGACCTCGGTTTCTATATGATCCAGGCAGTTCTATCTGGCTCACTCTACAGTGGGTCTGTGATCTGTGAAGTCCTTTGGACCTGGAGGACCAGGGTTTGGCTCTAGAATTTTAAAATTTTAAAAAACCCTCTGGCCATAGGCTGGAATCACGGGTGGATCACGGGCGGTGGATCACGGGTGGATCATAGCCGGATGCCTGGCTGGATTTTGAAATTTTAAAATTGAAGAGGCCTGGGCGGTCCAAAAGATGGGCCGAGATCACAGATTCCATAATGAGATCACAGCAGTTTGATCTTCAATGGGGATCTGTATGCTGAGGCGCGCTTCCTCTGTGTCCAAGTCCAAGTCATGGTAGCAGACGACGCTGTTTTATGTAGGCTGTGACCTCCCTGTGACCTCCCTGTGACCTCGGTGCCTATATGTTTGGGTACTTTTTACAATGCGTGGTGGGCACAACCAATGGGCACGTACTGGCCACGTACTGGCCACGTACGGGTCACCCAATGTGCGCGGCATCCACGATCACGCTCGTGTTTGAAGCCAGTGGAGTCTACTATAGAGGCTTTGGGCGGGTATAGGGCAAGCTGCTGCAGTCTCTCCTATGGTATCCTCTATCTCCGTATATGTTCTACTACTATTACTACTACTACTATTACTACTACTACTACCATACTACTACTATACTACTACTATACTCTTTTATTATATTGTATGATCTATTAGAATAGAATAGAAGAGAATAGAAGAGAATAGAATAGTATAGAAGAGAAGAGAATGGTATAGTATAGAATGGTATAGTACAGAAACAGCTACAATTGAATAGGATTGAATATATCATGGCTTGCTCACAGGCCAGGCCAGAGACCACGGGCTTTAGGCCTTGGTACTTAGGCTTTAGGCTCTAGGCTTTAGGCTCCGGTTCTTAGGCTCAGTGTCAAGCTGCAGCCTGTAATGGGTGTCTGGTCAGGGTTTGGTCTGGGCCGTGATAAGGCTATAGACATCAGCTCTTGCAGTGTTCTCTCTATATACTGCCCCAACACCAGCCCCAGTCCAGGCCTGAACGCGCGGTACAAGAGCGCAGGTCTGGGAACAGCCTAAACCCTGAGCCCTAAAGCCTAGCCTTAACCCAGGCCTGAGCTCCAGTATAGACTCGAGCCTTGGGTTCAGGCTAAAACCTGACCTGTGGCAGTACCAGTGGCAGTTCAGAAGCATGGGTAGCTGGGGAAGTACTCTGGGTACTTCGGGGGATACTTTGAGTACTCTGGGTACTCTGGGAACTGTGGGAACTCCAGCAACAGGCGAGTGATGGGAATACGCGCTAGAAGCGTGGGAACAGTGATACGTGTGCTACGTGTGCTACGTGTGCTACGTGTGTGACGGGGGGATACTACAGGCGATGTGTAGGATGACGGTAGTACTCAGAAGAGTCGAAGAATCGCTAAGATAGAATAGGCGCTGTGATCTCGCTGTGACCTCGGATTCTATATCACCCAGCCAGTTCTATCGGGCCCACTCTATAGTGGATCTGTGATCTGTGAAGTCCTTTGGACCTGGAGACCAGGGTTTGGCTCTAGAATTTTAAAATTTTAAAAAAAAACCCTCTGGCCATAGGCTGGAATCACGGGAGGATCACGGGCGAATGGCTGGGGTCTATCGGCACTGTGACCTCCCTGTGACCTCGGTTTCTATATGATCCAGGCAGTTCTATCTGGCTCACTCTACAGTGGGTCTGTGATCTGTGAAGTCCTTTGGACCTGGAGGACCAGGGTTTGGCTCTAGAATTTTAAAATTTTAAAAAACCCTCTGGCCATAGGCTGGAATCACGGGTGGATCACGGGCGGTGGATCACGGGTGGATCATAGCCGGATGCCTGGCTGGATTTTGAAATTTTAAAATTGAAGAGGCCTGGGCGGTCCAAAAGATGGGCCGAGATCACAGATTCCATAATGAGATCACAGCAGTTTGATCTTCAATGGGGATCTGTATGCTGAGGCGCGCTTCCTCTGTGTCCAAGTCCAAGTCATGGTAGCAGACGACGCTGTTTTATGTAGGCTGTGACCTCCCTGTGACCTCCCTGTGACCTCGGTGCCTATATGTTTGGGTACTTTTTACAATGCGTGGTGGGCACAACCAATGGGCACGTACTGGCCACGTACTGGCCACGTACGGGTCACCCAATGTGCGCGGCATCCACGATCACGCTCGTGTTTGAAGCCAGTGGAGTCTACTATAGAGGCTTTGGGCGGGTATAGGGCAAGCTGCTGCAGTCTCTCCTATGGTATCCTCTATCTCCGTATATGTTCTACTACTATTACTACTACTACTATTACTACTACTACTACCATACTACTACTATACTACTACTATACTCTTTTATTATATTGTATGATCTATTAGAATAGAATAGAAGAGAATAGAAGAGAATAGAATAGTATAGAAGAGAAGAGAATGGTATAGTATAGAATGGTATAGTACAGAAACAGCTACAATTGAATAGGATTGAATATATCATGGCTTGCTCACAGGCCAGGCCAGAGACCACGGGCTTTAGGCCTTGGTACTTAGGCTTTAGGCTCTAGGCTTTAGGCTCCGGTTCTTAGGCTCAGTGTCAAGCTGCAGCCTGTAATGGGTGTCTGGTCAGGGTTTGGTCTGGGCCGTGATAAGGCTATAGACATCAGCTCTTGCAGTGTTCTCTCTATATACTGCCCCAACACCAGCCCCAGTCCAGGCCTGAACGCGCGGTACAAGAGCGCAGGTCTGGGAACAGCCTAAACCCTGAGCCCTAAAGCCTAGCCTTAACCCAGGCCTGAGCTCCAGTATAGACTCGAGCCTTGGGTTCAGGCTAAAACCTGACCTGTGGCAGTACCAGTGGCAGTTCAGAAGCATGGGTAGCTGGGGAAGTACTCTGGGTACTTCGGGGGATACTTTGAGTACTCTGGTACTCTGGGAACTGTGGGAACTCCAGCAACAGGCGAGTGATGGGAATACGCGCTAGAAGCGTGGGAACAGTGATACGTGTGCTACGTGTGCTACGTGTGCTACGTGTGTGACGGGGGGATACTACAGGCGATGTGTAGGATGACGGTAGTACTCAGAAGAGTCGAAGAATCGCTAAGATAGAATAGGCGCTGTGATCTCGCTGTGACCTCGGATTCTATATCACCCAGCCCGTTCTATCGGGCCCACTCTATAGTGGATCTGTGATCTGTGAAGTTCCTTTGGACCTGGAGACCAGGGTTTGGCTACTAGGAATTTTAAAATTTTAAAAAAAACCCTCTGGGCCATTAGGCTGGAATCACGGGAGGATTCACGGGGCGCACATGGCTGGGGTCTATCGGCACCTGTGACCTCCCTGTGCCCTACGTTTCTATATGATCCATGGCAGTTCTATCTGGCTCACTCTACAGTGGGTCTGTGATGCTGTGAAGTCCTTTGGGGCGGTGGATCACGGGTGGATCATAGCCGGATGCCTGGTCTGGATTTTGAAATTTTAAAATTGAAGAGCCTGGGCGGTCCAAAAGATGGGCCGAGATCACGATTCCATAATGAGGATCACAGCAGTTTGATCTTCAATGGGAGCTGTATGCTGAGGCGCGCTTCTCTGTGTCCAAGTCCAAGTCATGGTAGGCAGACGACGCTGTTTTATGTAGGCTGTGACCTCCCTGTACCTCCCTGTGACCTCGGGGCCTATATGTTTTGGGTACTTTTTTACAATGCGTGGTGGGCACAACCAATGGGCACGTACTGGCCCGTAACTGGCCACGTAAGGGTCACCCAATGTGGCGGCATCCACGA
>NW_026516472.1:0-35986 GCF_025602895.1 Polychytrium aggregatum | reverse complement strand
TATCGCTTTCCAGCCAGCGTGTGAAATGAATAGGGTGGTGGTGATGAAACGCACGGGGCCAAACAGCGACGAGAAACTTGTGCGGACATCATGACTGAATGCGCATCCGGATGCGGCGATGCTGCTCCTGCTTGATGAGCCGGTTCCGCCAGAAGACGATGCTGCCAGCGACGATCAGCAGCGACAGGTTCAGGAGCTAGGAAGAACCAAAAGCTGCATCAGCATATTGCTGTCGGCACGGCCATAGGTTGCGGTGCAGTCGGTTCGGTCGGACATCCATCCGTTCGCCGTGTCGCTTTTCATCGCTTCCGTCACTGCCAGCGATCCCATTCGAGTCGTCGCTTTCCGCCACTGCCAATGATGCCGCTGTTACTGCGACACATTTGCCTTGGATGCGCGGCGTCTTTGGCCAGAAGAGCCAAGCCGCATTATACCGCGACGCCTACTTACCACAAAGATCATGAACCGCAGGTTCTCGGTCGTCGTGACGATCAAGCAGCTTCCCCAGGCGGGAGGCTCGGGTCGTTGAGTCTGGTGCTCCGAGTCGTTGGCCGGCAGCGACAGCGAGTGCTTTCGGGCTGCCTCGACGTGATGTGGATTGCCCTGGTCAAAGTCGACGACTTCTTCACGACAGGACAGGGGCTCTTTGTTTCCGAATGGTTGGCATTGATCCGCTTTCTGCTCGGTGATGGAGGTGGGTCGATCGAATGTGCGTGCGAAGGAGCGTGGGTCAGACAGAGGTTTTAAGAGATGGTCTCGGTGAGCAAAAGCACAGGAGGAGAGCGGTGCGGGATGCTCGTCCGGATGCATCTGGTGTTTTCGGACGTTGCCGGAGTGCAGATCCACGAGCTGCCGCACCTTCTCCAGGATAGTGCAGGACACACAGGGCCCGATGGACTTGCAGTGATATTCCAGGACAGTGGTATTCGTGAGCATGTAGCGGAAGGTGTGGGTATGTGGCTGGGCGGCTGCAGCCAGGCGAGCCAGCGGGCCCACCAGACACAGGGCAAGCACGGCCCAGGACAGCGGGTTGACGAGCATTCGGTAGATCGGGCTTGAGAGGGCTGGGTCGTCAACCTGGGTGGCGATGGCGGGTGATGAAGCTTGGCTTGGCTGGAGAGAACTGCGAGGACATCTTTCTCGGCGGGAACGCTTCACCACACAGCGAGAAGGACGGCCGCTCTCGCTGTGCTGGAATGCCTGCTCGCTGGACATCCAGGACGATTGCATGCAACACCCCGATCTGACCAAGAATCGCCACCATGTCCAAAGGAATCTCTGTCAGCAGCATCGAGTCGCTCTCGGCATTCTACAAGTCCCCGGCCTTCCGGCGACGCCAGACCGAGATCAGGCCTGCATCCAGCTCGATCGGTATGCATCCGGTCTCGCTTGTCCAATGCCATTGCCAGCGCTGCCTCGCTGCTGTATTCCGCAGTCCGCCCAGCGAGCAGCCAGCTGAAACCCAATGCATGTCTGTTCTGTGCCAGGTTTCCTGCCGAGCTACAAAGCCAGCGCTCCGCTCAACGACAAAATCTCGCTGTGGTAGGCATCCCATAGCCGTCGTCGCCGGGATCTGTGATGGGGACTCGTTTCGCCTCGTCCTTGGCCCCTCGACCCAATTTTGCCGATCTCTAAACCTCGATCCAACCGACCGCACACTTCCAGGAGCGGCGATATCACACGCCTCGAGGTCGACTGCATCGTCAACGCAGCCAACAGCACCCTCCTGGGTGGCGGCGGTGTGGACGGGGCTATCCATCGTGCCGCTGGTCGCGAGCTGCTGGCCGAGTGCCGGACACTCAAGGGATGTCCTGCAGGGCTGGCCAAGATCACCAAGGGCTATCGACTACCGGCCAAGCATGTGATCCACACTGTTGGCCCTATGAACAAGTCCTCTTCGGTCCTCACGAGCTGCTACAAGACATGTCTGCAGCTGGCCCAGCAGCATGGGCTGCGAACGATTGTGGGTTGTCCATGAACCGGAACTGCCGCCATAAGATGGCCGCGTGGGATGTGTGGTGGGTGGTGTGTGGCATATGATGAGCGGTGTGTGATGCCATGTTCCTCGTTGGATTGACCTCAGTCCCCTCCTCTCGCAGGCCTTTCCTTGCATCGCAACAGGCGTTTACGGGTCAGTTGCTGCTGCTGCTGCAGAGCGAGGAATGCATCGAAGGCCCTTTCGCACGCCCTCTTGCTCCATCTCACAACATTCCTGTGCTTCGACAGATATCCCAACCAGGCAGCCGCCCGAGTGGCTCTCAACACCGCACGCAAGTGGCTCGATGCCCACCCAGACTCGATCGACCGCATCATCTTTTGTCTGTTCCTCGACATAGACATCAGCATCTACAGCCAGCTGTGCGTGGAGTACTTTCCGCCGGCGGATACTGTCGACGACGGCGCCCTGGACGAGTACGAACCCGAGGCCGAGTCGAGCCAAAAGCGCCAGAAGATCGAGAGCCATTCCAACGATCGCGCTGATAAAAGTGCAGCCGGCGCAGAGGAGGGTACCGATGAACGGCTCCAGAAAAGCCCCCGTCAAGCGCAGAGGACCGACAAGGCGCCGGTACTGGATCGTATGGAGTCTATCCGATACGAAGACGGAAATCACAGCAATCGACCGGCACTGGGGCCTCGGACGCTGACAACATCCATGAGCATTATCGAGGACGAGGACGGAGGCGACAGCTTCAGCCCTCCCGAGTCTGATTCAACAAAAACGGGCACGGCCTAGAGTCGGTGCGCGGTTAACAGAGCTGGGTCTGGTGGGTGTCTCTGGTGATGGTGGAGCTGCTCAAAGTACTTGACAGCCTGAGTCTGTATGAGCTCGATGGGGTGGGGTTGTCCTCTCTCCCTTTGCTTTGGGTCACCTTGGAAACACCGGTTTGGTCATGGTGGACAATTGGATGCGTTCGTGTGTATCAGGACCACGAAAAAGCGACGACCCTGGCTCAAAACAGGGTCTCCCGTTTCGTTTTTGGATGAACTGTAAATAGAAGACAGGTGAGCGGGGAGAGAAAGAGGAGAGCGGGCGTGGGGATGTGGCCGGGACAAAACTAGCGGAGCGCATGAGCGCAAGGCTGACACGATAGGCGCAGACTAAAGGTACAAGAGCTGATTGAAAACGACAGACATGATCATAAACAAAAACAAAACAAAACAAAACCAAAACAAAAAGGGATGGGTGTGGGACTTTGCAGGTTGACTGGAGAGTATCAATGGAATGGAATCGAAGGAATGGAGACACCGAACAAGACAGACAAAACGTCGGAACGAACAGGGACGGAAACGGCACTATACAGGAGAAGTGAAACAGCGCTGCAGAATAGAGTGACAATGGGAATCCAACGTGAGAAGAGGGAGTGCAGGATCATAAATAAGGGTGGTCCGATATGGGGATCGGCAAGTGGGCCAGGGCAGCGAAGCAAGCACGGCGAAGCAGGACGCCGCCAGTGCGCTGCCGTTGGCAAGTGCATCGAGTCGGTCTCGAGAATTGAATGGCTGCGGCGGTGGTAGAGGCCTTCATGGAGGATCGCAAGCCCTTGTGGACGGCAGACGGGCACTGTTCGCAGCACAGCTGGGACCAGCCAGGCCACGATATCACATCATGGTGCCTGGGCGACCGACATTGGTGGCATCGACGGGCCGGTCGTGCATCGGGACTCCGGTCGGCACTGGGCTGTCTTCGTCGTAGGACGGGACAATGAGCGACTTGAGCTCGAGTTCGCGCCTCCTCTTGAACTTGGAGACGGCATCCAAGAAAGAGTTCTGGAGCCTGGCTTTGGGTGGCATGGTTGTCGACCTCCTCAAGATCGTCGCTCTGGTCGTCGTGGTCGGTCATCATCGAGTCGTCGTGTCGTCGTCGGACATGTTGCAGTCCTCGTTGCCATAGAGAGCAGCGAACTCGGCACATCTTGGTCTCGCGTCTCTTGTGGATCTTGTAGGCCTTGCATTTTGAGATGATGCGGCGAAAGCTGGCATCGCGGGCACGGTCCTGCTCCCGGATCTGGTTCAGGACGCGGACCATCTTCTTGCGATCGCGCTCGCTGCTGGTGACGGACTGTCTGAGCTGCAGAATCTCGCGCTCGAGTTGGTATGGGTCGGTTGGAGGGGCTGGACCCGCGGTGCCAGGGACTGAGCTGGTCGAATTGGCGCTCTGGTAGCGCGAATGACGGCTCGGCGAAGCGGACTCGACCTCGTGGCTGCTGACATCGCTGGAGTCGGATCGGCGGCTGTTGGCGGCTCTCACGCGGCTTCCGTATGGACGAACACCGCCTAGATAAAGTCGAAGCACAAAGGGGTCAAACTCGGTGCACAGGACATGGGCGAGTCATCGGTGCAGCGATCAGGGCAAGCCCAGCGGATGAAACTGATCGAATCGCTGTGGCTGGACCATCGGCAAGGCAGGAAGCGAATCCAAGCGAGTGGGACACCCTACTTACATGCATTGCAAAGGGTGCTTCCGTCAACCGGGCTCCGTCTCCACTGTGGCGTGTCGGTAGTGTGACAGATGCTGCAGAATCTCTTGACCTTGGCCGGGTGCACGGGCCATCTGTTGTTTCCGACTCTGACAGCTCTGTGGGCGTGGCAGGAGTGACACTGATTATGGCTGAGACATGGTCGACGTCTCGGCGCCCAGACGCAAGAGACTGTCCTGAAGACGACACAAAGAGGCCCGAGTGGCTATGGGATCGGAGGCTGGGTTCATCGTCGGTGCTGCTCGAGTCCAGTGGGGGAATGTTCTCTTGGTTTTGGCTGCGGGCGAAGCCGCGGCTGGCGTAGGCAGCGGCTCGGGCGGATCGGCGGCTGCTTGTGGGGGAGTCGAGAAGCGATGGACCGCCGGCCTCCATGGGACCGGGCGACAGCGACTGCAGCGGCGAGGATGGGGTGGACAGGAGCTTTTTGCGGCGCTTGGCCTCAGATTCTGGGTCGATGGCCAGGGGCGCGGCGTCGTTAGCTCAGGAGCGGTTCCAGTTCGGTTGTAGAGTGCGTATTCGTTGGCGAGGGACTTTGCACGCTCAAGCGGGATCCATGTTCCTTGGAAGCCGTGGTAGCCGCCCTGGACTTTTCGTGGGTGCCCCCCGACGACGTCTCGCTCCAGGATGCGAGTGCGCTGGGGTTTGGTCAAGCGGCGGCTCGGAGGATCTGTGTGGCGTTGATGTAGCCATCGGCCTGGCGGCGCATGACGGGTATGTTCTTTGCGCGGATTTCCCAGACCGGGACGTTGGAGTAAATGGCACCTCGGACAGAGTTGCTCATGGTGCCAGAGATGACCAGGCCTGGCGGCGAGCAATTGGGAGAGGAAAAGGTGAAGGAGATTGGTGGCCACGGAGGCTCAAAAGTAGATGATTGGATCAAAGTGGAGACCACAGGGGGGGGGTTAGATGGTTGGTCGAGCTTGTGCAGGGCGTGGGAACCGGGTTCGAAGGAGGGCTCTGGACGGTGAAGGGTCGGACGATGTAGGGCAGAGCTGGCCTGTGGTGACAAATGCAATGCAGCGATGCGGGGTCAGGCCAGGCCAGGGCCAGGTCAGGTTAGACACAGAGACGGTGTGTGGTCTGTGGTCTGTGGTGGATAAGATTGAGGCAGAGGGAACTCGCGTCCAGAAGGCTCGGCTGGACGGCGGTTGAATGTCCGAAAGGGGAGGCGCGGCGCTGTGCCGATGGTGTCGTCTGCGAAAGGCGATAAGATTTGTGTTGGTGCAAAGGTGCGCCGATGTCGATGGGTGCTTTGGGCCAAGCAGGCTGGATGCGCCTTTGGGTGTGCTGGCGGGTGGGCCTGTGGGCTTTTGGAGGGGAGGATGTCCGCCGACCACGCGACGGGAGGGAAAGGTCAGCGCGACGAAACAGATGGCGCGGAGGCACCCAAACGAGCGCTGGTCTGATTGGAGGGGCGCGACAAACACAGCGGGCGTGATGGGAAAGGAGACGACGCCGGAAGCACACCAGGAAGCCAGGGCAATGCAGCAGAGGGGGTAAATAACAGCACGGCGAGGGATTCGTCTGCAGGACGCCGGGCCTGGGGCGGGCCCGGGTGCGCAGAGTGATCGGGGCACTGCACAAGATGCGGGAGACGCCGGCGGTGCTGGTCCTTGGAATTCGGGTATTAGAGGGAGAGGGAGGCAGCACAAGCCGAGGCATAAAGCAAGGGACAGCAACTCACCACCGGGACGAATTGATTGCAGAGCGATTCACAGAGGCCGGGTGCTGTGGAGAGCGATGCCGTTGAGGGAACCGATGCAGCAAGCGACGAACAGCTGCGGAAGTAGAGAGCGGATGGGCTGAGGACCGACGGACGGTTGTCTGCACGGAGGAGGCACTTGCTCGGATTTATATACGGCGGCCGGTTGGATGGCGAGGGCGGCGAGGGACAACGGAGGATTTGTTGATGCTGGATAGGAAGCGTGTTAGAGGACCAGGGCGGATGGGGCCATTGGGTTCCTCAAAACGTGCTGTTCTCTGACGAATTCCGGTCGGGAGAAGGCACGGGATGGACCTCGAGCGATGGACGGAGTGGTTTGGGCGATGGGCGCAGCTTCGAATGCCTGAAGACACCTGAAGGACGCCTGGAGGGAAACTTGGAGGGAAACCTGGAGGGCGGGAGTTGGGGAGTCGGCCAAAGCAGTGCCCGTCGACAACGAGGGGGGACAGTCGGAGCACGGGGGAAGGCGAAGGGAGGGTCAGCCACGGACGACGCAAGGGCCGGCAGGAGCGAGACCGCCGAGGAACAGAAACATTCCGACCAGCATTAATTACCTGCCCAAGGGTATTAGTAATGGGGACAGATGATGGAGCAAAGGTCGGAGAGCGCTGTGGTCGTTCGGCGACGGGGGATATGGGAAACGGCGATGCCAGGGAGCGCGGCTCTCGGCGGGCGTCTCGGCAGGCGTCTCGCCGCTCCTCGGCTGCAGCTCGCTGCCTCTCGCTCTCGCGTGGTCCGGGCCAACACCGACAGCGGCGCGTCGGCGGCAGAAAAAAAAATCACGCGCGCGGACGCGGCCCGAATGCCGAGACGGCGTCGCCTGGGCTGGCCGGGGGGGGGTTCGACGGGGTCATGGGCATGGACGAGGGCAACGGGAGCAGCGAGGGTGATGTGCATGGACGAGGGCGACGGGAGCAGCGAGGGTGATGTGCATGGCTGAGAGCGATGGGGTGACGGGTGATGGGCACCAACGGAGGCAATGAAACTCGGTGGCTCGGGAAGACGCGAGCGAACAGCGGTAGAGAAATGCAAGCAGCGAGCCTCAACCTGTTCGCCGTACTGATACCGTCGTGACGAAGAAGAGCACCCGGCACTTGGTTTGTTCCTCAAAGTCTATGCCCGTCTCTCACTCGCTCCCCTCTCGAGCATTCTTGCGCACACTCTCGCGCAATCTCTCGCACGCTCCAGACGATTCCTCTGCGTCTGCCGTTTGCGCACCTGCCCGGGTGTCGTGGCCATTGCGATGAGCAGCAATGTCGCAAAGGACCGCGAGTGCCCATCGGCTGACCGCCCCCAGAAGCCGTTCTGTTGCACCGCGACGCATCTGTCCCACCCGCCCGCGCACCCTGGGGCCGCACGCGTCGCGCGTCGTCCACCGCAATCTCCGATCCTGTCCGAGCGCGACGGCTGCGCACGGTTGCTGTCGCCGCTGACTTTGATGCACTGCTGCTGCATCGCTGGGATCGCTGGGATCGCTGGGATCGCCGCATGGATCTCCGCCGAGCAATGTCTCGGTGTCCGTCTCAGCGCCAGAGGAGAGCAGCCGTGGTCTGGCGGAGCGAATCGCATCTCCGAGCTCAACATGGTCGCGCAGCAGGCGTACTTGGAGTCAGCAAAACCGGGGTGTCTCGGTTCATTTCCGCAAATGAATTGAATCGCTTGATCACGGCCGCCCCGTGCTCAAAACCCGGCGCGGCCTGCTCTTCTTCCTTTCTCACTCGCATCCATCCGCCGCCTGGTCGGTGCTGCTCCCCTCCCACTCGGTAGGTTTCCGCGCTGGCGTTCGTTTTTACTGCGTTCTGGCTTCGGAAGCGGGTTGAAATGATGCTTGCGCTTTGATGAGGTCGCTTTATAAGCTTGACCGTTGAAGATTTCCTTTATGGACTATCCCACTGATCGCTCGACCCGGCCATCGGAATTTTACCGCTGCGCCGCTGTCGATTTGCTGGCTCCCACTGCCCTTTCCTAACCCACCACCTCCGCGCTTGCAGGTCTCTCTATCCCTTGCACACGCACTCAGCTCGGTCCCTCTCTGCGCATCACCAGTAAGCACTATCCCGCCAGCCAAAGCCTGTGTGTATGTATGTGTCCTCACGAATCGTTCGTGAATCGATCGACTCCAATAAACATTGCATCAGCCAATTTCTTGACCAACGAGCACCCTCCCAACTTGGTGCAGAGCGGGATGGGCGGGTGCAGGCTTTTCTGGGCCATTGTTGGCCGCCGGGTTGATCTGCTCGGTCCCGAGTTCTTCCTCGTGCGGGGCTTTCAGATCAGTTGGTCCTCGTCGTCGTCCTCGATCCAGTCGACGTCGGCGGCCTCGGTTTGCTGGTGCAGATCCGCCAGACCAGTAATTTGCTCGAGATACTTTGGGGTGTTGAAGGCCTTGAGGAGGAACTGGTACCCATCGTTCTGGTACTCGGCGAGAACCTTTGCAGCAGAGCCAACAGAGCCGAGTCAGTTACCTGGTGGGGCTCCTTGGCGTGTTGCCGACCACTCTCTCCCAGGGCCAAGCACCGTACCGTGGGCGAGCATGCCGTGCACTTGTCATAGGCCGATCCGGTGATCAGTAGGTTGTTGAAATGTGTCAGGAAGCCGCGAATCTGATGCGGAACCAGTCCAAAGGGTGTCGGCGTTGCGTCGGCTGGGCTGGTTTGGCTGTCAGCAGGGGCATGTCCCCTAGTAGATCAAGAGCACGGCAAGGTCGCTGTCAGTTGCGGTTGCTGCTTGATTCGATGGCTTGGGATAGGCGACGGAATCGCCCTCGGACACCGTCGTGGAGCTTCCGCCTCCATCCCTTTCTCCCAGGCCGTCTGCCGGCTGCAAGTGCAATGCTGCTTTCACTTACGCGAGCGGATGATTGATCACGGAAACCATCAGCTCGACTGCCTGCGAGCTGGCGAGGGCACTCAGACCCGGTCGCGTAACAGTGCATTGCTGGTCCAGGGTGCGGTCGCTGAGAGACTGTTGTCGACGGCGGCGGTCAGCAACACTCCGAGGCAGCAGCGATATCCAAGGGCGGCGATTGCTCCATCCATCGATTGTCAGACTCGGTGACCAGAAGCAAGCCCATGACTGGATTGGCCACAGTCGCCAGAGAGGGGGACTCGGCGGACAGAGCACAGGTTACAGAACACTTACATCGGTGGGTGCAACAACATCGTTGCAAAAATAGCATCCCAGTCTGCTGTCTGTGCCCGCGGCTGCAGCTCGCATTCCATGGCGCATCACCAGGAAGGTATCGAATCCGAGGGCGGCGTTGATGACGATCTATACAGAGCAGAGCAGGACCGTCGGTGAGGGAGGGGGGACATACTCTGGCTGGATCAGCACAGATCGCCGTCGGTCGCTTGCAAGTCTCACCTTCTCGTGATATGCGCCCAGCAGAGTCGGGAGCCATCGTGCCTCACGAGAGTCCGTCAAGAGGAACAGAACATCATGGCTCTTCACAAGCTCTTCAATCTTGGCAACATCCTCTTTGACTTGGCCCACGAGATGGGCCGGGACTTCGTGTCCGGGCATTGGGATGGTGACGGAGTGGCCCTCCGCATTCTGGAACCACCGGGGTGGCAAAGTCCACAGGACGGCGACAAAAGATGGATACAGAGATGTCAGCAAAAGCAAAAGCAAAAGCAAAAGCAAAAGCAAAAGCAAAAGCAAAAGCAAAAGCAAAAGCAAAAGCAAAAGCAAAAGCAAAAGCAAAAGCAAAAGCAAAAGCAAGAGCGAGGTACAACATTGACGCCGCAGCGATTCTCCATACGATCGCAGATCCTCGTAGTCTCATATCGAGGTCTCGCGCAACTCACCACCCCGGGAAAGATCTTTCTGAGCTGCTCGGCGGCAGCAGCGGCCTTGGGCTTTCCTCCGTCCAGACAGTCGTTGAACTCGAACAGCGGCTGGCGCACTGGGTTCGAGAACGACACTTTGCCGTTGTCCAGCAGCGTAATGTTGCGAATGCCCCAGGCCTGGTGATATCACACAATCAGCAGTCGGTCAGCCAGCTTGACCCTCGCCCCAAAGACTACTCGGATGATGCCGGTTCCCATGTTGCTCAGTCCATGGCTTTGATTACAGACCATCAACAGCCGGGCGACATAGCATCCCAGCGTGCCGGCCCCAAAGAGCAGACACTTGGTCGCACCAATCCTCTCCAGCTGGAGAGAAGGCATGATCCGCCACCGCATCAGCTTGAGGTTCAGGTCCACGGCTGTATCGGCCAGTCTGGCAGCATCATGGGAGATTGCAGCCGCCATACGTGCATCGTGGTTAGTCCGGGATGATACAGCCATGCGGAATACACAGCGCTCTCGGTTGCCAGAATGTCCAGCCACGCTGTCATGGGAAAGTACTACCTGTGAGGATCCATCAAAGGAGCCAAATCAACGACTCGGGCACCGAGTTTTCCGCTGGTGTTCTTCTCCCAGCCACCAAACTTGGGACAGTCATCTAGAGCGAGGCACAGGCACAGGCCAAGGGCCGTTGCAGTCAGGCGATCGCCAGTCGAGTGCGCAAAGCAAGGGATCATCGGGCGAGCCGGAGAACGCTGTTCCGTATGGACTCACCTCCGAGTTCCAAACTCGAGACATCCAGAAGCACGACGAGGCTGCTGGATATGTCGCTTCGTCCGAGAACTTCCCGATAGCACACCACCTTGATCCGCTGCAGCGTGGGCCAAGTCTTCTTCAGGAAGATCGCATAGTTGCGGAGCGGCCATCCAGGGTTGCCAGGGAGGCACGAAGGATCCACGAATCCGACCGTCATCTCCTCCGGCACCTGCTCGGGAGCGTCTGAGAGGGCTTGAGCGACAGGCACCTCCCCTTCAACCACCTGGAAGAAGGAGGCTTTTGAAGGCTGGCGCTCCCGCAGGGTACTGAAGCTTTGGTAAAGAGCCGCGATCTAGATTGCCATCGTTGCGGCAATATATGGGCGCCGATCGACATCATCGTATCAGCAAGCATCGACATTGGCAAAACAGCGCACATCGAACCAAAACCAGCGACGGAGGACACTCGACGACGCATGACTACCTGTTGCTCCGAGTAATACTCGGCCAAGGGGGCGACCGCAGTGCCTTCTTGGAGTCTCAGTGGGAGTGTCGGCATCAACGCGGGGAAAGCAAACCAGTAAAAGTACTTGTACTTCTTCAAGTCGGCAAAGGTGACGAGCAAGAACCGCGAGAGTAGCGAGGGATCGTCGAGGGCTGCGCCGGAACAAATGTCTTGCCATATCTGCGGCATCAGAGGTACACCAAGATGCAAACCGAGTACATCGCAGTCTCATTCGTTAGTATCTTGCGAGAGGCGCTGGCACCAGCACACCCGGAGACCAGAGGAACACACAGCTGCCCGCGGCTGCCCACCTGTTCGGCCGTGTCCTTGAGCAGAGCGTTTTTGTCGAGGGCCTTGAAGTCCTCCACCGTATTGGTGTTCTTCAGTGTGCCCGGAGCGACGCAAGAGAACGGCGGAATGCTGCATCACCAAGAACACCAGCATGAGCGAGAATATGTCGGTTCGGGCTGGCCTCGATGGCATGTTCGTCGTCATACCCCCCCGCCACCAAGCCCAACAGGATACCCGTCCGAATTGGACGGACCAGTCTCCCAGACACCACGGCTTACTTTTGACCTGGCTCAAAGGCCGACGACGAGAGGCACAGGCGCGCCGGCAAGCTTCCTGCAGAGCGAGCCCCGGAAGAAAGTGCGTTGCTGAGCGCCGTGTTGTTCGAGTGCCCGTCATAGAACCCTTGGATCGGAAGCGGCGAGTCGTCGAGGCGCAGGACGTCGACCTTGCGAGCCGCCAACGCATGCCAGAAGGTTGCTTCGACGGCGCTTGAGAAGGTGTCGAACTGCAAAGGGGCACTGGCTGGAGCCGACATGATGAACCGAGACGATGCGCAGGGGCGAGATAGAGACGAGGTAGGATGGGCGAGTGCGGAGGAGGCGCTTGCAGGTCGCCGGGGGGAGATGGTGCGGAAGGAGCAGATCGAGAGCAAGTGCCAGGGCCTGTTGTCCAGGGCCTGGTCATGGGGAGAATGGATGGCTCTGTGGCAGCGCACGCCGCGAGCAAGAGGCCGAAGCCGACCTGGCTGTGATCTCGACAGACCGCCATCGCCCCGAGCCTCTGTCGTCCCCGGACCGATCTTGGGCATCGGTCGATAGAGCAGCTGCCAAGCCGATCTGCGTCTCAACACCAGTACTCCCTCCGCTGCAGCCAGTCCGCCTCTCTCGGTCGCTCGCCATGACACTCACGCCGATTCCGCCCATCTCGATCGCCCAAGCACACCAGCCGATCCTGGTTCAACATCCGTCCGAGCGCACAGATCCCAAGGACTGCGTCCTATCCGAGATCGTGCAGTACCAGTGCCGCATTGATCCTCACCGCATCCTCTGCACCCCGATTCGGCGGGTCTTTCAGTCGTAACTATCGCCTGCCGAATGCAAGTCGGGTACTACATACGGGCGACACATAGGCGGGTGCTGCCACGACTGACATGTTCGTCTCTGCTCCGAATATAGATGTGCTGGGAAGCCTCGAGTCGAGATGTAAGAAGCTGCACAGCATCATACATGCGTATATATCAATTCCCGTGGGCGAGCCGTCGGCATGCAAGATTGAGGGCATGCACGCATGGTTGTTCTTGGGCGGCGCTGACTCTCTGATGGACAGAACTCCTTTCCAAACCGACGCTCTCGTCAATGAGCTGCTACCAAGGTGACGATCGAGCTGGTTCTTTGGGAGTCGGGATAAATTGCACGCCTTGTCGTCCATGCTCCTGCCTAACAGCATTCTGCTTGCTTCCCTGCCACATCGCATCGCATCGCATCGCATCGCATCGCATCGCATCGCATCCAGCCAGGTCCCTGAGCACTACGGTGAGTCGTCTTGGGGCAGCTGAACCCGATAGCCAGGCAACTCCATTGCCCTCTACTAACAACCGGGACCCGCGGCCAGTGCACTCCAACCCGGCTCCCCAGTTCCCGTTCATGGAGCGAAGCGAACGATACTGAGACCCGAGCTACATCGGCGACCACATTCCCCGCAATCGACTACGACGGCCACTGGCGCACGGGTCGATATGCGCATCGATACCGAGCACAACAGAGCTTCGGCGGTTTCAGCGCCAAGCGGATCGAGTGTGATAGGGCTGAGGTGGCCCCTGCCACTATGTCACCGATGGTGTGGCAGTCTGGCAAAGGTCAGCAGCACCAGAGCAGCGCGGGCGATTCGGCAATTTTCCCAGCATTCCTTGGAAAGGTCTCTGACCACCACTACTGTGCTTTGCTCCTGGTGCCTCTGTCTTGCTCACGGGCAATCCCTCCCGAGCGCTCAAGCGATCGCTGCATCTACAATAAAACTCTCGGCGCACAGCTTCACATCCATCCGCGCAGTGCGGGCTCCCTGTCGCTTCGAGCCCACGGCCCAACCTGCCCAGAGACCACCGCCGAGAGACCCGCAGCCAGACACTGTTCCCGCAGACTCATCGCACCACTACATCACCCCTCTTCGCCCGCCCGAGATCGAGCCATCGAGACCGAGCCGTCGAGAGCGCCGCCAACAGCAACACGGCGGAGCCAGGTTCGCGGCATCGCCCATCAGCACCGAACTCCACCGATACCGCCGGCAAACACACCGGTGACGGCGACCCTGTAGAATGAGCCAGAGCTCCGTGGAGAGCAAAAGCCAAAGTCAAATCATCCTCCCGACGAACGAGCTGTATGAGCGCCGCGATCTGCAACCCCGGTCTCGGTCTGAGGATGGGTCGTTCGGCCTCGCCCATCGACGGCGTTCGGTTTCGGCATCGGGATACGAGTCGACGCGAATCGACCCCGCCGTTGAGGCCATGCTCCGCGACATGCGGAACGACATCCTGGTCTCTAACCAGGAACTCTCCGAGATCAAGAAGAGCCTCCTGGCGCTGTCCGATGGTCGGTCAGCCCACGAACACACAAGCGCCGTCGATCCAAACCAAAACGCCGGGGGTAACGACAATCAGGTCACCGCACCCTCGCGGTCCTCTCCGCACACTTCGCAAGAACACCTGGAAGAAGTACACGATCAAGTCCCCGACTTTGACGAAGAGGCAAGCGTTATGCCGTCGATGGCCCGGAAAAACAGACGGGCAAGCATCCAGGAGGTCTTTTCGAAACCAGTCGAGTGGACCGTCAACCGGCAGCCCAACATCAAGATTGAGAGCAAGCCCCTGAAGATCATCCATCCGTTTTCGGGATTTCGGGCCGGCTGGGATGTGACTATGGGAGGTACGAAGCAGCCCCGCACACTGGCCGCGTATCGTCGATACGCTCGGGCACAACGAAGAGCGCGGGTGGTGATATCGCTTCCGTCGAGCAGATTCATGAAGCATATCCGCTCCTGGAGGCCGTTTGCATTGGCATGCGTTGATGGGGGCTGCCGACAGACCAACTCGCTACCTGTTCTGCAGTTTTGCATGACTTGCCTGCACTTCTGACGGCTCATCGGAACTTCTTGTACCAATAGCGTTCTACTTCCTGCTGCTATGGCTCGTGCCGCTGATCGTTGCCTTTGATGTCTTTCAAATCGCCGTTGTACCAATGGGCATCTTCACCTCGGCAATCTATGTGTGCGACAGCGTCGTCGGGCAGCTGACACAGAAGGTCGTCGAGGACGGCGAGAACATCAAGAAGCCAACACCCTTCTCGTTCTACCTTGGAGTGCTCATGGATCTGATCAGTATGGTTCCGTTCGAGCTCCTTCCGGTCACAAACAGCAACCTGCTCGTCCTGATCCATCTCCTGCGAGCTCGCCACTTTCCCAAGCTCATATCAGAGTCACAGATCTTCAAGCAGATACGATACGAACTGGAGGAGCACTTTGACATCGGAGAGTTGATCTGGACCCTTATCGGACTCACTTTTAGTCTGCTCATCATCTTGCACTGGGAGTCATGCGCCGTTTGGATCATGGGCAAAGCCAACGGATACGCATCATGGCCAGCTG
The DNA here is from genome assembly GCF_025602895.1 of Polychytrium aggregatum. Taxonomy (NCBI): domain Eukaryota; kingdom Fungi; phylum Chytridiomycota; class Chytridiomycetes; order Polychytriales; genus Polychytrium; species Polychytrium aggregatum. The sequence continues at coordinate 20,810 of NW_026516472.1, read as the reverse complement.
AGTATCGGGATCAGCTCGTCAACCAGGGCTTTGGCGGACAGTACGTCTGGGGCTTCTACATTGCCGTCTCCAACACCTTCCCGCTGAGCTTCAGGTGAGCGGCCAGCGGCTTGACTCGGCACGAATCGAATGTGGGCCTGTGATGCACTTGTGGCCCCTATACAGCAGCAACGCGACTTGGGTTCATTTGAGGCTGCAAGCATACTCGGGTTGGCACTGTTGAACGAGGCAGGATGACCAAAGCAAGACAGCGCTCCGGCTCAATCGGGGGTTGGCGGCCCGGCATACTTTGTGGGAAATGCAGACAATTCACATTGCGGTTTCAACACTAGCACGTATATCACCTCGGAGCAAAACGTTTTCATTCTCTTTGTAATTGTGTGTGCAGTGCTGGTAAGTGCTGCTGATGCTACTGATGCTACTGGTGCTGCTGGAGTTGCTGACGGGTCGTCTTCGCACTGCATCGATTTGTGCTGTAATCTCGTTCTGGTCTCGATCTTTAGTACGCAGCCATCATCGGAACGTTTTCATCGCTGGTCATGGGTTTCGATGCTTCCGGTCGGCAATACAAGCAAAAAATCGACGCCATAAATGAGTATCTGCGCTTCAAGAAGATTCCCGACTCAACCCGAGCCAAAGTCCGAGAGTTCTACCAGGTCAAATACCACGGAAAGTTCTTCGAGGAGGCAAGTAGCCATGATCCAGGCGTCGCTGACATGGATGCAACAACATGTCACGTCATGATGGGATTGCTGTGGTCATGCATATCATTGCGTTCGTTGTTTTGCGGCTTTCTTGTCCGCTGTGCAGCAACTGCACCACGAATTACGCGGACATCTTGTGCAGCGGTACTTACCCTGCTCATTTCTCGGGCTGAATGCGCTTGGATCCCTGTTGATGCTGCGCAGGAGACGCTGCTGAAAGAGCTCAACGAGTCCATGAGGCAGGAGATAGCCATGTACAACTGCCGGGACCTGATATCGAAAGTGTCGTTTCTGCGTCGCAACAAAGGCGACGGCCGCGACGAGCTATTTCTCACCAAGCTGTGCATGGCGCTGGTGCCGTGCTATTTTATCCGGAACGAAATCATCTTTACGAGTGGACAGGTTTGTTTCCGTCATTGAAAGCCATCCCAAGGCCAGATCTTATGCAAGCCGATCCAGTGCCTCTCGGCACACTGAACTCACCGCCGGACGATCGTGTGTGCCAAACAGGAAGGATCAGATATGTACTTCATCCAGTCCGGAGACGTTAGCGTGATTGTCAACGGAATGAGCGTTGCCGAACTGTCGGACGGATGCTTCTTTGGAGGTGAGGCTCTTTGATCCGTGAAGCTCACTACAACCGCGCAATCAAAGCTGTGGCTGCAGAAGCCAAAGTCGCCGTATCAAAGGGAAGGGTTGCTAACAGCGCCCGGCTCTTCCGCCCTGGCTGGATGTACCCAGAGGTTTCCATGATAACGGGAAGCGCACGCACGGCAACAGTGCGGGCCAACCGCAAGAGTGTCATGTACAAGCTCGGACAGTCGGGATTCAACCAGATTCTGAATGAGTTCCCCGATGTCGGCCAGACCATCCAAGCCGCTTTTGCGGCGCGCATGTCCAAGGTGCTGAAAGAAACCATTCAAGCAGGGCTGACCAAAATACCAGGGGGAGTCTCCAGCCGCAGCAATTCAATAGCCTTTGGAATGAACCCGAATATCAGCGTCAACGGGGATCTCCTGGTGTCAGGCAACATCATGGGCGATGTGTAGCGATCGCGACTCGTCCCGGAAGGAAGATGAAACTCTGTGTTTCAGAATATATTCAGCTGGTGCTCGTCAACAGGCTCACACGGACCCATCATGGCCCTGCCACCTTCGTTTGTCGACAGAAAATCCGTCTGAGAGCATGAGGTCTTGAAGACTGGCGGGTTGATTCCCCTGGGCGACGATCGACTCGCACCATGCGATCGTATTCTTGAGTCCGCTGATGCTGCCACCATGTCGGATATCGCTACGAGTTCATATTCCCACGACCGTTGACAGCTCGCCGCCATGTGGTCTGCGATGGTGTGCCGTGAACCTGGATAGCACACTGAGCTGATGATTGCGAGAGCGATGCGAGCAATAAATGGCCGATAGTCCCGAAGTTTGCTGACTCGGCTTGGTATCCGGATGAACCTGGGAAGCACACGTAGATTTACCTCTGCAGTCCAGCTGGGTGTCCAGATTTGGAAGCAGTCCATCTCGTGGGAAGTTCACTTGCCCGCTGCGACCCTGTGCTGTGTTCGGTCAGATGCAGCCTACACTTTATTCAGAAAAAAACGAGATAATATAGCCGTTTCCATGAACATGTAGTATGTGCTGTGCTTGCGTCAAGCAAAGCCACAAGAAATAAAACAGATCACTTTGGCAGCCTCCGAGTGAAGACCGCCGGTCGCTCTCCGATCTCCACAATCGACCTGCATACTGTGATCATGTTGCGCGCCGCATTGACGTCGCGATTCCACACTGTCCGGCAGCTGGGATTCTTGCAGCTCCTGACAAAGTGGGAATTCGCAACACTGGGCGCATCGAGTCCTTCCAACCGAACTGGCTCCAGGCACTTGGAGCACACTTGCGAGGTGTTGAACTCGTTCGTCGAGGCCACCTTGACGCTTCCATGATGGTGATTGGGTGTGATGACCAGCATCACAACGGACCAATGAGATTGTCCCGCATGCTCTCGCCCTCCGCACCAATCATGAGTCCCCACGTGTTTGTTTGCCCCCATGCATGAGCACGCGCCGTTGCCACCCGCGTCTACTGGTTTCCTGCCTCCCCCACCGCTCGGCACATGTCCCCGGGCTGTGCCAAGCCTCTCTCGCTTGCACACCAGCCACTCTCGCACCCCCTTCTCGCTTCTCTGTGATGCTCCACCCTTCTCGCCCACTTTTGCCCCTCGACCTTCTCCCGGTCTATAAATAGCCCTGCATGTCTGAGCCTATGTTGAACACCAGTTCGAACAAAACTTGTTCTTTGGTGTTCGGGGCTAAAAGCTAATAAAGCTCATACCAAGCACTTGGTCTTCGTCCTTGCGCTTGTTCACTCCTTACACTTTGTTCGAACTCTCTTCTACTGATACCACCTGCTTGGTATCTTCCGCTCCTAGCCCCGCCCCTTTCCTAGTCCTGTCCGAACCTCAAGCACACTTGTGTCTGAGCCCTCTTCGCTCTCCTGTTCTTGAACCTCCTCGCTTTTTTTTTTTTTCCCAGTCCCAGTCCCAGTCCCGCCATGGATCCTGCCCTCGTGGACCGCCTCCGTGCCTTGGAGGCCGAGCTCGCCGAGCTCCGGACAGCTCGCGATGCTCCTGCCGCTGGGTACAGCGTGCAGATGCCGGACCGTTACGACGGTAACCGGCAAGGGTTCCGGGCATTCGTAAATCAGTGCAAACTGTATATACGAATGCAGCCCCACCGGTTCCCTGCTGACCCGATTAAGGTCGGATTCGTCATTAGTCTGCTCACTGGACCGGCTCTCCAGTGGGCGACTCCGATGCTTGAGATGGGTGATCCCCGACTCAACTCTTTTGGCGATTTCCTAGAACGCTTTTCCAAAGTGTTTGACGACCCTGATCGGGCCAGGACTGCCGAGTCAGTGATCACCACACTGTCTCAGGGCAACCGCCCGTGCGCAGTCTATGCATCCGAGTTCCTTCGTATTGCCGCCGATACGACTTGGAACGACGGTGCAAAGATCTCGTTCTTCCGACTTGGCTTGTCGGATGATGTCAGAGACGAACTTTCGCGAGTTCGCCCTCTGCCACGAGATCTGGAGGAGTACATCGAGCTTTGTAACGAGCTCGATGCACGAATCCGCGAGCGCCGTCAAGAGCGCCGAAGCACGCCTGCCCGCTACCGGTCTTCCCAGTTCGCCTTTGGTTCCGCCTCCGCTGCCGTTCCCGCCATCGCTCCCGCGCCCGTCCTCGCTCCGCCGCACCCCTCCTACATTGTTTCCGAGCCCATGCAAGTGGACTCTGCCGTCTCTGGACCCCTGACCGCCGAGGAGAAACAACGCCGCCGCCGCTTTGGACTCTGCCTGTACTGTGGCAAGAAGGGCCACTTGGTACGAAACTGCCCCGTCAAGTTTGGATCTACCAGAGCTACCGGACCGCCCCCTGGACCTCCCGGCCCGAGGATCATCCGCACCATCGTTTACGAAGATGGAGAAGTGCAAGACTTCAGTTCGGGAAACGACCAGGCCCGGTTCTAAGTGAAGGCCTTGAACCGGAGCCGTGCCCACCGCCTTCCGAAAGTGAAGACATTGGTAAGGTGCCTTTGGTAAGTACTGGGGAAGCAGTGATGTGCGGACAGCTTCGCCTTGCCTCTGGACCGGCGGACACTCTCAGCTCTGGCATAGTACCCGTGGCACCTCTGGTGTCACTGGGAACTGCACCTCATCCACAGGTGCAAATACCTGAGCTGTCCTGCCAACCCTCGGCAAAGTTAACTGTCTGTGCTAGCCGCAACCCTGGTGCCGAAGCTGGTACCGAACCAAAGTCTTGTGTTTCGTCTGTTCGTCGTTGCTCGTTGGTTGTTCCCGTCGCTGTTCGTCTTCCTTCTGGTGATTCTCTGTCGTGCGAAGGACTTGTCGATTCTGGTGCCTCTGGCAACTTTATCGACGAGGACTTTGTTGCTCGACACTCTGTCCCCACCTGCTCCAAGGCTTCGCCCTTGGCAGTGGAAGGCGTGGATGGTAAGCCGCTGTCGTCTGGCCCCATCCTCCGCGAGACTGCTCCACTCGAGGTGATTCTCGGGGACGTCTCGCAACGCCTTCGGTTCGATGTGATCAGGTCTCCACATCAACCACTTATCCTTGGCTTTCCTTGGTTGCGCACCGCCGAGCCCAAGATTGTCTGGTCTCGCGGTCTTCTTTGTCTCCCTCCTTCTGTTGATTCCGACCCCTCTCCATGCACTACTTCTCTTTCGTCTTGCTCCACTTCCTCCAATGTCACTCCCCTTCTTGATGATTCCACTCCTTTGATTGATCTAAGCTCCTCTCCTACGCTCCCACCTTCGTCTTCCCCTTCTTGTCTTGTTCCTCCCGAACCCCTTCGCTCTTCCCAAACCCCTTCTTCTGTTGTCAGTTCTCTTTCCCTCCTTGATGTACCTCCTCCTGTTGTTTGTTCTTCGGACATTGTTCAGAATAAAGTAACCGTCGAACATTATTCTGACCTTGTCCACGCCCCTCCTCTCAGCTCGGACGCTCCTCTCCGCGTCTGCAGCATTGATTACCGCTCGATGCGCGAGTCTTTGGATGCATGCAGGCATGGAACGCAACCCCTGACCATCTTTCAGGTCCATGTCCTGCCCACTGACGAGCCGAGCACTGCGACTGTCGAAGTGCCTGCGGAGTACAAGGACTTCCTGTCTGTTTTCTCTAAACAGGAAGCTGACTCCTTGCCTCCGCATCGCCCTTATGACTGCCCCATTGACTTGGAGCCGGGCAAGTCGCCAAAGTTCGGGCCTCTGTACTCACTGTCCGAGCCCGAACTTCACGCTCTGCGTGACTATCTCGACGAGAATCTTGCCAAGGGATTCGTTCGTCCTTCGTCGTCCCCAGCAGGCTCACCAATCCTCTTCGTCAAGAAGAAGGACGGCTCACTTCGTCTTTGCGTTGACTACCGCGCACTGAACGGTATCACGGTAAAGAACCGTTACCCTTTACCGCTGATCGGCGAGCTGCTGGACCGACTTCGAGGCGCGAAGGTGTTCACTAAGCTGGACCTTCGTGGAGCCTACAATCTGCTGCGCATCCGCTCCGGGGACGAGTGGAAGACAGCTTTCCGTACTCGATATGGGCACTTCGAGTACTTGGTGATGCCCTTTGGGCTCACCAACGCGCCAGCGACGTTCCAGCACTTCATCAACGACGTCCTGCGCACCGAGTTGGACCAGTTCGCAATTGCGTATCTTGACGATATCTTGATCTACAGTGCTGATCCGTCGCAGCATGTAGAGCACGTCAAGCAGGTCCTCTCGAAGCTCCGAGCTGCAAAGCTGTATTGCAAGCTGGAGAAGTGCGAGTTCTCCAAAACCTCGGTCTCGTTCCTTGGTTTCATGGTCTCGCCCGAGGGCATCGGTATGGAGCGATCCAAGCTCTCTGCGATCTTGGATTGGCCCATACCGCGCAACATCTCGGATCTTCGATCCTTTGTCGGGTTTGCGAACTTCTATCGACGCTTCATCGATGGATACGCAAAGATCGCGGGGCCCATGACTCGGCTCTTCCGGAAGACGCATGGCTTCCAGTGGTCCCGCGAAGCCGATAAAGCATTCAGATCCTTGAAGGATGCCTTCGTTTCGGAGCCCGTTCTGGTGCATCCGGACCCATCCAAGCCGTTCGTCGTAGAGTCAGATGCGTCGGACTTTGCGCTTGGATGCGTGCTCTCCCAGCGGGGTGCTGATGATCGCCTTCATCCTTGCTCGTTCCATTCGCGGACACTCTCGAATGCTGAACGTAACTACAGCATATACGAGAAAGAGCTGTTGGCGATCAAGGAGGCTTTCGAGGCGTGGCGACACTACCTCGAAGGCGCCCAGCATCCCGTTGCCGTTCTGACCGATCACAAGAACTTGGAGTACCTGGCAACGGCTCGCATCCTAAACCAGCGTCATGCACGGTGGTCCCAGTTCTTGTCTCGGTTCGACATCCGCATCCAGTACCGTCCTGGTGCGAGGAACGGCAAGGCCGATGCCCTGTCTCGTCGCTCGGACTACATCCCTTCGTCGGCCTCCGTGTCGAGGGATCCGCCTCTGCTTCTCGATCCTGCCGCGGTGATACGCGTGCTCCGAAGCAGAGACGCCCGCTCTTCGGTTGCAAGTCGCAGTGACCCTGTGGATTTGCTGCAGCTCATAGCCGAAGAGCAGGCTCGGGATCCCGGTCTAGACAAATACCGTCGTGACCCGAAGTTCGTCTGGAATGGCCAGTACCTCACCTTCCAGAACAGGATTGTGGTCCCAGAGTCGTGCCGAGTTCCGGCGCTCAAGTCGTGCCATGACCCAGTCGCTGTGGGTCATCCAGGCATCCGACGGACTCTGGCTCTGGTATCGCGACAGTTTTGGTGGCAAACCTATCGGAAAGATGTCAAAGAGTACGTCTCGACGTGCGACACCTGTGCACGCTCGAAAGCTCCGCGACACAAGCCGTTTGGGTTCCTGTTGCCACTCCAGACAGCCGATCGACCCTGGGGGACACTGACCATGGACTTTATCACTGATCTGCCAAAGTCCAAGGGTCACACCTGCATCTTTGTGGTGGTATGCAGCCTCACAAAGATGGCACACTTTATGTCCTGGCGTTCACTGCCGTCGGCGGAGGAGACTGCGTCACTGTTCCTCGACAATGTCTTTCGTCTCCATGGCCTCCCCGACACAGTGGTTTCAGACCGAGGAAGTCAGTTCACCTCTCGGTTCTGGAAGGCACTCTGCACGCAGCTCGGGATCCAAACCAGTCTGTCCACGGCCTTCCATCCCCAGACCGATGGACAGACTGAGAGGGTCAACCAGGTCATCAACCAATACCTGCGCTGTTACACGTCGTATCAGCAAGATGACTGGGCCGAGCTGCTGCCGTTGGCCGAGTTCTCTTACAATAACCTCGAGAACTCGTCAACACATGCCTCGCCATTCTTGGCAACCTATGGGTTCCACCCAAGGTTCGAAGTCCCCGTTGTCGCTGGCGGCCCTGATGTTCCCTCTGCCACGGAGAGGGTTGAACATCTCCAGCGGAACCTGGCACTGTTGAAGGAGAATCTTGAGAAGGCAAAGTCTGACTACAAGCACTTCTCAGATCTCCGGAGGTCCCAGGCTCCCGACTTGCGTCCGGGCGATCAAGTCTGGGTGCTGACTCGTAACATCAGCACCACTCGCCCAAGCAAGAAGCTGGATTACCAGAGGATTGGACCATTCACCATCCTCGAGGCCGTCGGGACATTGGCTTTCCGCCTGGACTTGCCAAAGGACATAAAGGTGCACCCGGTGTTCCATGTGTCTCTTCTTGAGCCCTACAAGAAGAACTCGCTTCCGGGTCGGGTGCAAGCGCCGCCCCCTGCGGTGGTCATCGATGGGAACTTGGAGTGGGAGGTCGAAGAGATCTTAGACTCCAAGTTCGTGCGCGGAAAGCTGCACTATCTCATCGATTGGAAAGGCTACCCGGTCACCGATCGAAGTTGGGAGCCCGCCGACATTGTCTTTGCCCCAACGGTGGCCGCGGAGTACCACCGACGCTACCCAGACAAGCCTGGCCCCAGGAGAACTCAAGATGGAACACGCCGTAGTTTAAGGAGGAGATAGTGTGATGACCAGCATCACAACGGACCAATGAGATTGTCCCGCATGCTCTCGCCCTCCGCACCAATCATGAGTCCCCACGTGTTTGTTTGCCCCCATGCATGAGCACGCGCCGTTGCCACCCGCGTCTACTGGTTTCCTGCCTCCCCCACCGCTCGGCACATGTCCCCGGGCTGTGCCAAGCCTCTCTCGCTTGCACACCAGCCACTCTCGCACCCCCTTCTCGCTTCTCTGTGATGCTCCACCCTTCTCGCCCACTTTTGCCCCTCGACCTTCTCCCGGTCTATAAATAGCCCTGCATGTCTGAGCCTATGTTGAACACCAGTTCGAACAAAACTTGTTCTTTGGTGTTCGGGGCTAAAAGCTAATAAAGCTCATACCAAGCACTTGGTCTTCGTCCTTGCGCTTGTTCACTCCTTACATTGGGACGGCGTCGGTGGTGCTCGAATTGCTCAAAGTACCGAGCAAACCGCTGCCTCCGAGGGCTGGATGCATAGCCCTTGCCTTGCCGCCATGAGGCATTGCCAAAGGCGATCACCACATCGGTCCGTTTCGGGGCGTGCTTCAGGACGGCCTTGCACATCCTGTCGACGGCCACTTGGCGTCTCCTGTGGCCCGTGAAGCGATGGTGACGGGCTGTGATGACCAGCATCACAACGGACCAATGAGATTGTCCCGCATGCTCTCGCCCTCCGCACCAATCATGAGTCCCCACGTGTTTGTTTGCCCCCATGCATGAGCACGCGCCGTTGCCACCCGCGTCTACTGGTTTCCTGCCTCCCCCACCGCTCGGCACATGTCCCCGGGCTGTGCCAAGCCTCTCTCGCTTGCACACCAGCCACTCTCGCACCCCCTTCTCGCTTCTCTGTGATGCTCCACCCTTCTCGCCCACTTTTGCCCCTCGACCTTCTCCCGGTCTATAAATAGCCCTGCATGTCTGAGCCTATGTTGAACACCAGTTCGAACAAAACTTGTTCTTTGGTGTTCGGGGCTAAAAGCTAATAAAGCTCATACCAAGCACTTGGTCTTCGTCCTTGCGCTTGTTCACTCCTTACACTTTGTTCGAACTCTCTTCTACTGATACCACCTGCTTGGTATCTTCCGCTCCTAGCCCCGCCCCTTTCCTAGTCCTGTCCGAACCTCAAGCACACTTGTGTCTGAGCCCTCTTCGCTCTCCTGTTCTTGAACCTCCTCGCTTTTTTTTTTTTTTCCCAGTCCCAGTCCCAGTCCCGCCATGGATCCTGCCCTCGTGGACCGCCTCCGTGCCTTGGAGGCCGAGCTCGCCGAGCTCCGGACAGCTCGCGATGCTCCTGCCGCTGGGTACAGCGTGCAGATGCCGGACCGTTACGACGGTAACCGGCAAGGGTTCCGGGCATTCGTAAATCAGTGCAAACTGTATATACGAATGCAGCCCCACCGGTTCCCTGCTGACCCGATTAAGGTCGGATTCGTCATTAGTCTGCTCACTGGACCGGCTCTCCAGTGGGCGACTCCGATGCTTGAGATGGGTGATCCCCGACTCAACTCTTTTGGCGATTTCCTAGAACGCTTTTCCAAAGTGTTTGACGACCCTGATCGGGCCAGGACTGCCGAGTCAGTGATCACCACACTGTCTCAGGGCAACCGCCCGTGCGCAGTCTATGCATCCGAGTTCCTTCGTATTGCCGCCGATACGACTTGGAACGACGGTGCAAAGATCTCGTTCTTCCGACTTGGCTTGTCGGATGATGTCAGAGACGAACTTTCGCGAGTTCGCCCTCTGCCACGAGATCTGGAGGAGTACATCGAGCTTTGTAACGAGCTCGATGCACGAATCCGCGAGCGCCGTCAAGAGCGCCGAAGCACGCCTGCCCGCTACCGGTCTTCCCAGTTCGCCTTTGGTTCCGCCTCCGCTGCCGTTCCCGCCATCGCTCCCGCGCCCGTCCTCGCTCCGCCGCACCCCTCCTACATTGTTTCCGAGCCCATGCAAGTGGACTCTGCCGTCTCTGGACCCCTGACCGCCGAGGAGAAACAACGCCGCCGCCGCTTTGGACTCTGCCTGTACTGTGGCAAGAAGGGCCACTTGGTACGAAACTGCCCCGTCAAGTTTGGATCTACCAGAGCTACCGGACCGCCCCCTGGACCTCCCGGCCCGAGGATCATCCGCACCATCGTTTACGAAGATGGAGAAGTGCAAGACTTCAGTTCGGGAAACGACCAGGCCCGGTTCTAAGTGAAGGCCTTGAACCGGAGCCGTGCCCACCGCCTTCCGAAAGTGAAGACATTGGTAAGGTGCCTTTGGTAAGTACTGGGGAAGCAGTGATGTGCGGACAGCTTCGCCTTGCCTCTGGACCGGCGGACACTCTCAGCTCTGGCATAGTACCCGTGGCACCTCTGGTGTCACTGGGAACTGCACCTCATCCACAGGTGCAAATACCTGAGCTGTCCTGCCAACCCTCGGCAAAGTTAACTGTCTGTGCTAGCCGCAACCCTGGTGCCGAAGCTGGTACCGAACCAAAGTCTTGTGTTTCGTCTGTTCGTCGTTGCTCGTTGGTTGTTCCCGTCGCTGTTCGTCTTCCTTCTGGTGATTCTCTGTCGTGCGAAGGACTTGTCGATTCTGGTGCCTCTGGCAACTTTATCGACGAGGACTTTGTTGCTCGACACTCTGTCCCCACCTGCTCCAAGGCTTCGCCCTTGGCAGTGGAAGGCGTGGATGGTAAGCCGCTGTCGTCTGGCCCCATCCTCCGCGAGACTGCTCCACTCGAGGTGATTCTCGGGGACGTCTCGCAACGCCTTCGGTTCGATGTGATCAGGTCTCCACATCAACCACTTATCCTTGGCTTTCCTTGGTTGCGCACCGCCGAGCCCAAGATTGTCTGGTCTCGCGGTCTTCTTTGTCTCCCTCCTTCTGTTGATTCCGACCCCTCTCCATGCACTACTTCTCTTTCGTCTTGCTCCACTTCCTCCAATGTCACTCCCCTTCTTGATGATTCCACTCCTTTGATTGATCTAAGCTCCTCTCCTACGCTCCCACCTTCGTCTTCCCCTTCTTGTCTTGTTCCTCCCGAACCCCTTCGCTCTTCCCAAACCCCTTCTTCTGTTGTCAGTTCTCTTTCCCTCCTTGATGTACCTCCTCCTGTTGTTTGTTCTTCGGACATTGTTCAGAATAAAGTAACCGTCGAACATTATTCTGACCTTGTCCACGCCCCTCCTCTCAGCTCGGACGCTCCTCTCCGCGTCTGCAGCATTGATTACCGCTCGATGCGCGAGTCTTTGGATGCATGCAGGCATGGAACGCAACCCCTGACCATCTTTCAGGTCCATGTCCTGCCCACTGACGAGCCGAGCACTGCGACTGTCGAAGTGCCTGCGGAGTACAAGGACTTCCTGTCTGTTTTCTCTAAACAGGAAGCTGACTCCTTGCCTCCGCATCGCCCTTATGACTGCCCCATTGACTTGGAGCCGGGCAAGTCGCCAAAGTTCGGGCCTCTGTACTCACTGTCCGAGCCCGAACTTCACGCTCTGCGTGACTATCTCGACGAGAATCTTGCCAAGGGATTCGTTCGTCCTTCGTCGTCCCCAGCAGGCTCACCAATCCTCTTCGTCAAGAAGAAGGACGGCTCACTTCGTCTTTGCGTTGACTACCGCGCACTGAACGGTATCACGGTAAAGAACCGTTACCCTTTACCGCTGATCGGCGAGCTGCTGGACCGACTTCGAGGCGCGAAGGTGTTCACTAAGCTGGACCTTCGTGGAGCCTACAATCTGCTGCGCATCCGCTCCGGGGACGAGTGGAAGACAGCTTTCCGTACTCGATATGGGCACTTCGAGTACTTGGTGATGCCCTTTGGGCTCACCAACGCGCCAGCGACGTTCCAGCACTTCATCAACGACGTCCTGCGCACCGAGTTGGACCAGTTCGCAATTGCGTATCTTGACGATATCTTGATCTACAGTGCTGATCCGTCGCAGCATGTAGAGCACGTCAAGCAGGTCCTCTCGAAGCTCCGAGCTGCAAAGCTGTATTGCAAGCTGGAGAAGTGCGAGTTCTCCAAAACCTCGGTCTCGTTCCTTGGTTTCATGGTCTCGCCCGAGGGCATCGGTATGGAGCGATCCAAGCTCTCTGCGATCTTGGATTGGCCCATACCGCGCAACATCTCGGATCTTCGATCCTTTGTCGGGTTTGCGAACTTCTATCGACGCTTCATCGATGGATACGCAAAGATCGCGGGGCCCATGACTCGGCTCTTCCGGAAGACGCATGGCTTCCAGTGGTCCCGCGAAGCCGATAAAGCATTCAGATCCTTGAAGGATGCCTTCGTTTCGGAGCCCGTTCTGGTGCATCCGGACCCATCCAAGCCGTTCGTCGTAGAGTCAGATGCGTCGGACTTTGCGCTTGGATGCGTGCTCTCCCAGCGGGGTGCTGATGATCGCCTTCATCCTTGCTCGTTCCATTCGCGGACACTCTCGAATGCTGAACGTAACTACAGCATATACGAGAAAGAGCTGTTGGCGATCAAGGAGGCTTTCGAGGCGTGGCGACACTACCTCGAAGGCGCCCAGCATCCCGTTGCCGTTCTGACCGATCACAAGAACTTGGAGTACCTGGCAACGGCTCGCATCCTAAACCAGCGTCATGCACGGTGGTCCCAGTTCTTGTCTCGGTTCGACATCCGCATCCAGTACCGTCCTGGTGCGAGGAACGGCAAGGCCGATGCCCTGTCTCGTCGCTCGGACTACATCCCTTCGTCGGCCTCCGTGTCGAGGGATCCGCCTCTGCTTCTCGATCCTGCCGCGGTGATACGCGTGCTCCGAAGCAGAGACGCCCGCTCTTCGGTTGCAAGTCGCAGTGACCCTGTGGATTTGCTGCAGCTCATAGCCGAAGAGCAGGCTCGGGATCCCGGTCTAGACAAATACCGTCGTGACCCGAAGTTCGTCTGGAATGGCCAGTACCTCACCTTCCAGAACAGGATTGTGGTCCCAGAGTCGTGCCGAGTTCCGGCGCTCAAGTCGTGCCATGACCCAGTCGCTGTGGGTCATCCAGGCATCCGACGGACTCTGGCTCTGGTATCGCGACAGTTTTGGTGGCAAACCTATCGGAAAGATGTCAAAGAGTACGTCTCGACGTGCGACACCTGTGCACGCTCGAAAGCTCCGCGACACAAGCCGTTTGGGTTCCTGTTGCCACTCCAGACAGCCGATCGACCCTGGGGGACACTGACCATGGACTTTATCACTGATCTGCCAAAGTCCAAGGGTCACACCTGCATCTTTGTGGTGGTATGCAGCCTCACAAAGATGGCACACTTTATGTCCTGGCGTTCACTGCCGTCGGCGGAGGAGACTGCGTCACTGTTCCTCGACAATGTCTTTCGTCTCCATGGCCTCCCCGACACAGTGGTTTCAGACCGAGGAAGTCAGTTCACCTCTCGGTTCTGGAAGGCACTCTGCACGCAGCTCGGGATCCAAACCAGTCTGTCCACGGCCTTCCATCCCCAGACCGATGGACAGACTGAGAGGGTCAACCAGGTCATCAACCAATACCTGCGCTGTTACACGTCGTATCAGCAAGATGACTGGGCCGAGCTGCTGCCGTTGGCCGAGTTCTCTTACAATAACCTCGAGAACTCGTCAACACATGCCTCGCCATTCTTGGCAACCTATGGGTTCCACCCAAGGTTCGAAGTCCCCGTTGTCGCTGGCGGCCCTGATGTTCCCTCTGCCACGGAGAGGGTTGAACATCTCCAGCGGAACCTGGCACTGTTGAAGGAGAATCTTGAGAAGGCAAAGTCTGACTACAAGCACTTCTCAGATCTCCGGAGGTCCCAGGCTCCCGACTTGCGTCCGGGCGATCAAGTCTGGGTGCTGACTCGTAACATCAGCACCACTCGCCCAAGCAAGAAGCTGGATTACCAGAGGATTGGACCATTCACCATCCTCGAGGCCGTCGGGACATTGGCTTTCCGCCTGGACTTGCCAAAGGACATAAAGGTGCACCCGGTGTTCCATGTGTCTCTTCTTGAGCCCTACAAGAAGAACTCGCTTCCGGGTCGGGTGCAAGCGCCGCCCCCTGCGGTGGTCATCGATGGGAACTTGGAGTGGGAGGTCGAAGAGATCTTAGACTCCAAGTTCGTGCGCGGAAAGCTGCACTATCTCATCGATTGGAAAGGCTACCCGGTCACCGATCGAAGTTGGGAGCCCGCCGACATTGTCTTTGCCCCAACGGTGGCCGCGGAGTACCACCGACGCTACCCAGACAAGCCTGGCCCCAGGAGAACTCAAGATGGAACACGCCGTAGTTTAAGGAGGAGATAGTGTGATGACCAGCATCACAACGGACCAATGAGATTGTCCCGCATGCTCTCGCCCTCCGCACCAATCATGAGTCCCCACGTGTTTGTTTGCCCCCATGCATGAGCACGCGCCGTTGCCACCCGCGTCTACTGGTTTCCTGTGTCATGAACCGAGTTTCCTTGCCTTGTATCTTGCCTAGTTATCTTGCCTTGTCCTTGAAATGAACTTTGTATTTTTAGTATCCTAAGCCTTGGATCTAGAATAAAACTTTGGCTTCACACTTGACACTCTGTGTCCCAGTCCAGTCCCCGCTCCTCTCCCTACGTTCGAGTCTTGCATTAGGACTCTTGCGCACTTCCCTGCTTGCCCCGTTGTCCAGTCTTGACACTTGGCAAGACCTTCAACAACCCCCCACTTGCCCTGCCTTTGCCCCGTCCCCTTCTCTATCTCTTTTACCAATGGCTTCCCCTTCTGGCCTTTCCGAGCCCGAGCTCCAGGCCATCCGTGCGGTCATTATCCAGTCCGCCGAGAACGCCCGTTCTCTCCAGGACTTTTCCAAGTTCCTCCACGATCAGGATGATGCGCTCAACCGCATCACCGATCGTATGGACCAGGTCCTGGCTCGCCGTGAAGAGGATGTCCGCCAAGTGGTCGCCGCCAGTGTCCAGGAGGCCCTCCGCAGCTACCAGGCCCAGCTACCTCCTCCTGCTCCCGCTCCCGCCCCGATCCGTCGTGCAGGTCGCCCCTACTTCGGCGTTCCTGACGACGTCGATGATCCTGCCCAAGACCCCGAGGACAACCCTGCTGGTCGCAACTCTGCCACCAGGCAGATAGGTCCCCCTGATCGCTTCTCTGGTAAGGACCCGAGCCGCTGCAATGCCTTCCTCTCGCATTGCAGACTGGCCTTCGTGTCCAACCCTCCCCTCTTCCAGACTGAAAGGGATAAGGTGTTCTACGCCTTATCCTATCTCGATGGTACTGCTGCAGACTACATGCAGCCGTACATCGATCAGTTGGAGAGAGACCCCGAGTGCTCTCCCCCTGCCATCCGTGACTTTGCCGGTTTCTCCGAGTGGCTCCGTGCTGCCTTTGGCCAGGTCCAGCCCACCATCGCCGCTGCTCGCGAGATGGTCAGGCTTTACCAAGTCACCTCCGCCGCCGCCTATGCCGCCGAGTACCGCCGCCAAGCCGTCCACCTCCTCACTTGGTCCCAAGACCCTCTCATGTTCCACTTCGAGAGTGGACTCAAGCCCTCGGTTCAAGACGAACTCTCCCGCCGCTCCTTCGACAACCTCGAAGATCTCATGCAAGCGGCGATCGCCATCGACAACCGCCAGGAGGACCAACGTTCCCGCCGTCCCAACCACCGCTCCGCTCCTGCTCCTGCTCCTGCTCGTCCGGCTCCTCTCCCTTTCCGTCCGGCTCCTCGCCCCTTCGCTCCTGCTCCTCCTCCTCGCCCCGCTCAAGCCTTCAACGTTCCGCAGCCCATGGACCTCAGCCAGGCCTCCGCTCGCAGGCTGACCGCCGAGGACAAGGCCGCCCTCCGTGCTGCCAACCGCTGCTTTTATTGCAAGCAGGAAGGGCACATTGCCCTTCGCTGCCCCAATAAGGCATCCTCCCGCTTGGCTGCCATCGATGCTTCTTTGGCTGTCGTTGATGTGAATAAACTTGACGACCAGGAAAACTTCTCTGCCTAGAAAAGGTCGGAGGAGCTTTCCTAGGCGTCAATCATGTCATAAATCTTCCTCCTGTAAATGTCTCCACGGTAAATCACTCTTCTGCCTTTTGCCATCTTGCCCCCGTCACCATTGCCACCGTTTCCACTGCTCTTGCTTCTTCGTCTTCGCCTCCCGAGCCTGACATCCAACGTCAGCCCTCCCTCGCTGTGACTCTGCTGTGCGGTCCAGAGTCCATACGGGCAACCGCCATGATCGATACCGGCGCGGTTACTTCGTTTATGGACACTGGATTCGCCGCAACCCACGCTCTCCCCACCTTTGCAACTTCTTTCGTCATCACTCTTGCCGATGGTTCTTCGATGGAGTCTAGTCTTGGAGTTTGTGTTTCTATGATCACAGGCATCAGCCACTATGAACAAATCTCGTTCGCGCTGATTCCCTTGGCTTCATACCCGATCATCTTGGGTATGGATTGGATCAAGAAACACAAGCCCTACTTTGACTGGCACCATGACTCTATTTTCTTGCCTTGCACCTCTATCCACAGTTTGGCCTCCCCGTTCTCTCCCGAGCCACAGTCCTCTAGGTCCAGCCCTGCCGAGCCGCCTGCCGAGTCCCCTGCTGAGGTCCCCGCCGAGCCTGCCGTGTCCCTGCCCGAGTCCAAGATCGTTCCTGCCAAGTCCCCAGCCGAGTCCCCAGCCGAGCCCGAGATCCTCCCTGCCTTGCCTCCTGCCGTGCCCAAGCCCAGTCCTGCCTTGCCTCCTGCCGTGCCCAAGCCCAGTCCTGCCTTGCCTCCTGCCGTCCCAAAGACCAAGACCAAGACCCAGTCCCTGCCCAGCGTCAGCCTGATCGGCAGCATCCCCTTCCAGCACGCCGTCCAGAAGGAAGGCCTGGAAGTGTTCCTCTTGGATGCTGCCCGAGTCCTGTCCCTCTGCTCCGTCGACGCTGGAGCCAAGCCCAAGGCCGAGCCCTCTGTCCCCTCCAAGTACTCGTCCTTTGCCAAGGTGTTTTCCAAGTCCGAGGCCGACAAGCTCCCCCAGCACCGCCCTTACGACCACACGATCCCGTTGGTCGAAGGTGCGTCCCCGTCGTTTGGGCCCGTCTACAACCTCTCCAAGCCGGAGATGGACGCCCTCCACACCTACATCCAAGAGAACTTGTCCAAGGGTTTCATCCGCCGTTCCGAGTCCCCTGCCAGTGCCCCAGTTCGCCGAGTTCGTTTAAGGTGTCTGCATACCAGTCTGGAGGTTGCCGGTTCGAAACCGATGCTGACACTGAATTTCGGAAAAGCCCGAGCTGGGGTGCCGTTCATGTTCCAGTCCTATCGAGCCATTATGGCTGACCTATAAGGGGGAGATAGTGTCATGAACCGAGTTTCCTTGCCTTGTATCTTGCCTAGTTATCTTGCCTTGTCCTTGAAATGAACTTTGTATTTTTAGTATCCTAAGCCTTGGATCTAGAATAAAACTTTGGCTTCACACTTGACACTCTGTGTCCCAGTCCAGTCCCCGCTCCTCTCCCTACGTTCGAGTCTTGCATTAGGACTCTTGCGCACTTCCCTGCTTGCCCCGTTGTCCAGTCTTGACATCCTGCCTCCCCCACCGCTCGGCACATGTCCCCGGGCTGTGCCAAGCCTCTCTCGCTTGCACACCAGCCACTCTCGCACCCCCTTCTCGCTTCTCTGTGATGCTCCACCCTTCTCGCCCACTTTTGCCCCTCGACCTTCTCCCGGTCTATAAATAGCCCTGCATGTCTGAGCCTATGTTGAACACCAGTTCGAACAAAACTTGTTCTTTGGTGTTCGGGGCTAAAAGCTAATAAAGCTCATACCAAGCACTTGGTCTTCGTCCTTGCGCTTGTTCACTCCTTACACGGGCCTTCTTGCCAAGGTGGAAGTCGAGCTGCACTCGCAGCTCCGGTCGCAGGACATGGGTGAGATGGACTTTGAAGGCCTCCGAGGATGACACCTTGGGCGAGGGGGTGGTCGACATCCAGGTCTCGATGCTGAGTCGATACTTCATGATATTGTGCCACTTGGTGTTGGACGTATGGTCACACATGTGCTGGTAGTGGCCATTGGAGAATGAGACCACCTCGTCTTGGTGGCCCGGTGTTTGGATGACCGCCGTGAAGATGGAGCCGACTCCAGGATCGATGCCAATCCAAGTGGTGCGATCGGGGTCTGGGTCGCCGATGTGGGTCTGGATACGCTGCTCGGCAGTCGGAGGAGGCTCGGGGGTCTCGGTGTGATCGGTTCGACGCAAAAACTTGACGAGGCCGATGGTGCATCCAATGCCATCGGTGCTGATCTCGTAGTTGAACAGCTTCTTGTTCACGTCTCGCTCTTGGAAGAGGGAACTACGCAGCTTGAAGCAACTGCGCCAGAGACGATCCTGGTTGTTGACACCGTCCTCACCTTCTTCCTTGAGCTTGTCCCTGGTGAGGCCAAGACGATGATCGGTGTCAAGGAGTTCCCAGAGAGTGACCGTGTCAATCTTGATGTATTTGGCCGTGGCAGTGCACAGAGGAACCATCGTGCACACGGCCGGAGGAGTGTCAAGAGCGAGCTGCTTGAGGCACCACTTGATCCTGGATGCCAGCTTGTTGATCTTGGCCTTGGTGAACCTCTTGTCGTCGGAGGGAATGCCTTGGGTAGTGAGCTCGTCCAGCTTGGCCTGGCGCTGCAGCTCAGTGACTCGGAGGGCGGGCATGTCACAGTCGATCCACTTGTGGACATTGTCGACCATCTTGTCTCGAGCGAGGATTCTCACATGGTGTGAGAGGCGATGGAGGGCCCGGAAGCGGTCCTGGTCGTTGCTGTACCGAAACTCGTCCAGGACGTGGCCAAAGTCTGGATAGAGGAACTCGATATCGGCCTTGGGTGGAGTCTGCCCTGGTTTCTCGAAGAGCTCGAGACAGGCCTCGATGGCTTCGTGCTTATGCTTGTTGGCTGGGAAGACGGCAGCGCAGAAGCGGCGAAGGAGTCGCCAGTAGGCCAGGTCGAGGTGGGTGGTGCAGTTGGTAGCATAGGCATTGACAGCCAGGGTGAGAAGCTGACTGTGAGCACCATCAGGCAGACGAGGGGCCGGAGGCAGGTCTGCGTGCCGAGTGGTCTGGTAGTCGCGAAAGGAAGCGACCAGATGCTCGTTGTATTTCTCATTGTCCCCGGTCGGGGAGAGGGCACCGTCCTGGACGATCTTGAAGCATTGGCGAACGAAAGCAGGGGTGGACTTGGAGATGACGGGGACGGGAAGATCCTGCTCGATGCACCGGAGGATGTGCAGGTTGAGCAGCCTGGATGCCTCGAACTGGATCTGGGTCATGGCCTCGACGGTGGCCTGGATCTTGTCGCGGAGAGCGGGATTGAGACAACAGCCATCCATCGTCTGCTTGAAGCAGCTGAACTGAGGGGCGGATGACCTTCCATCCACGAGTGGGACGACAGAACTCTTGAGGGGCCGGTATTTGGGACATTTGCTGGTGTTGCAACGTTCGTGATCGGTACCGTCGCACTGGCGACATCGCTTGCCGGTACTCGAGGAAGTAGATGGACCAGGCTCGGTGGGATCGACATCCATTGGATCTGTAGAAGCAGTGGTGGTGAGCGACGGAGCAACAGACGACCAAGCATGCGTGGGGTCAGAATACGAACCAGAGACAGGCTCCGACTGTGACTTGGCTTTCTTGGGCCTGGGTGGCTGAGGCTGGCCATCACCGGTACCCTTGCGCTTCGGAGGCATGGGGGCAGAGGATGCTGGATGCCTGCAAGTGGTACTCGTCAGAGCAGAGACTTTTTTTTATCGTACAATGGCGCGATGATCCGATCAAGGCGAGATGAGGGAAGAAAGCAGCAGGACGAAGGTGTGGCATTTATACCCGAGAGCAGGAACCCGTCTTTGCGGGTTGGTTGGGAAGCGACCCTGTTCAAAAATCGTCGAGAGGTTCAAGCCAGGGATGTGAGCGTGAAAATGGCGGCGTGATTGGGGGACTAAACCCCAAATTGGAGGAACTCAACCCCAAAGCGGTGGGGACTCAACCCCAAAGAAGTTCTCGATGGGATTGAAGTCGGGTGAAGCAGGTGGGGTGAAGATCACTGACCATCCTCGGCGATCGATGCAGTCCAGGACAGCCATTGTCTTGTGCATGCTGACATTGTCCATCACAATCACAGAGTCGTCTGGGAAGCTCGCTCGCTCAAAGAACTCGACCATCGAGTGTGTCTTGAATGATGTGGGGATGTACATGCGATGCAGCACACCAGTGGTTGATGGCAAATGCAGCCGAGACAGACTTGTGTTTCATGTGATTGCGCTGGCGAAGCGGAGCACCCTTCGGTGAGTATCCGTAGAGAGGGAAAATGGATCTCCTGATCCCTGTCTCATCGACAAAAACGAGCCGCCGTGGGTCGATGGAGTGGACTTGGTCCCTGAACTGTGCCACTCGCTCATCCAGTCGCTTGGACTTGTAGAGGTGTGTTGCCCTCTTGTGTGAGAGACCTGCTCGGTGGATGGCAGTGTGGCAGAGCGAGAGTGATACTTTCCTCTGGAG